>NW_012130116.1:124530-148902 GCF_000143395.1 Atta cephalotes | reverse complement strand
TAGTACTATAGTATAGTAGTAGTAGTAGTANATATATATANAGTAGTANATANATATATANAGTANATNTANANANANATGATATAGANANANANAGANAGAGAGAGAGAGAGAGTATGCAACGCTCCGGAGATCGATCATTCACACTAACCCATTCAGAAGCTTGCGAAACGATGGCAGTTCGGAATTCGGAGAAAAGAAGCTTTTTCGAGCTCGAGTATAAACGTACAACAGGGAAGGATGGCGACAACTTCCACGAGGGACGTTAAAAGTCAATTTTTAAATGTCCTGAGTAATGCATAACAAGATAGGCCCTAAGGGAGCCATTACTCGCCGGTATGAATCGTCGTGTTATCATGCAAGAAACTTCGTCGTGTTCGAATGATATATTTTAATAATAATAAGGCATAACTAAATTACCCCGAGGCACCCCCGAGCTATTATATCCTGACGATCTCTGTACGCCGCACATACCCCTGACTATGCGACTTGTATACCTTTTCTCGCGAAGGCTGTAACCGGAGGTAGTGAATAAACCTTGCCAGGGAAACTACCTCGTTAGCCTCATTAGCCGTTGCTCCGTTTCATTAGCGAAGTGGCGGATGGGGCCAGGCCAATGTTGCCGAAGAAATTTATGACAGTCGCGTTTTGTCCTAGACGTACAACTTCCCTCCATAGCACTTTCTCAATTTACTTTGCATGCTTCGCTACCGCATCCCTTCCTCCTCTGCTTCTACGCCGAGAGCATCGGGCGCGAATTAAGGCTGACGGAAACTAAATTTCGATAAAGGTAAAGAGGTAAAAGTATGCCTTTGAGAGCTCAAAAAGGCTTTCGTGATATTTCTGCTTAAACTTGAAGAAATTGTTCTTTTGCCATGACGTATGCTAAAGAAATTTCTTACAAAAGGACAGTCTTTCTCATTTGTATCTTTTTTTTTTGATAATTTTACTAATATCTTAATATCGAATATTTTAAGAGCATATAAATTAATTTAATTTTTGTTACAATTTACATTTATTATAAACTGAAGATTTAAAAGAGGAGCTCCTGAATAATATGTTCCTCATCGACAACAAATTAGCAGTAAATATAAATAAAGATGTATATATAAATGGAAAGTTTCTAATTAGCGCATTTTGTATGTTTAACTTAAACTTTAAAGAATCTTTAAACTTTGCTCTTATCGCCTGCTCTATTTAAAAGCATACGAACCTTCTGTATAGTATTGAGCCACCTTTTGAAGGCTGAAATCCTTGGGCTAAAAAAGAATAAGCATACAAACTTCTGTTTTATTAATAATATTAAAAAATTTATTTCTGTGTGCTTTATTTATATGTTTACTAATTCAAATAATTATTTCTTGATTTTCGATTTTTTGTATAATTCACATCCGCAAAGTAAATGTTTCTCGATCTTAATTGTTTCAAAAAAACTTGCTATATACTACCAAAATTCTACTTTCATTGCAAGAACCGTAATAATGGTACAGTTTTTACTTAAGGAAACCATCATAAAATTCCGCGCGGAAGTTGTCTCGCGTCAGATTGTATTTCTATTTTTGCACTTAAGTCATTTATTTATTTTTATCTCGTCTGGAACGTACAAAAAGATACACACAAATTTTTCCTTCTTTTGTTGTATTATTTTCAGAAACTTTTAGTCAATTGGAAACTATCTCTAATATATTTCTTATATATTGTCTCTTGTTGATTTAACAAATGTATTAATTATTATATCAATTCAATTAAAAAAGATGAAAAATATATGGCAACACGAGATATTTACACTGTTTTGAAACTAAAAAAATCATATTATTTTTATAATTTAGAGCCATTGTTCTTACAATGAGTCACATACATAAATTAAACACATAAAAATTCTAAATAGAAAAATTAAATATTATAAATTAAAAGACATTATAAATTAAATTAAATATCCATTATTCAAACATATTTTTATTATCAATATTTTTAGTTTTTACCAATATCTTTTCAAATAAATTAATATTAAAAAAAAAATCACATCTCTTATTATCTTATCCCGTATCCTATGCGTGAGGTCTTACAGTAAAAATGTCCATGTATGTAATATTATAAGAAGAATTAATATTTTTGTTGTATTTCTCGATCCTCCTCATATTAAACCCATTGCTTTTAGCCTACGGCTATGGCAGAACCTAATTTTGCAATGAAGCAAACTACAAGACTCATGCCGCGAAACGTTCAGTCCGCACCGCAAGCAATTCTACAGTTAACCAAATGATTAATCTCGAGATCACCGATGATGAGAAGATCAATATGCAAGCAAGGATGAACACTCCACGAGCCACGCATAAACATCTGCTACTCACGAAGCATTGGAAGGGCGATGCATGCCCCTTACGGCACGCACTTATGCAAGGCGAGCTAATTAATTCGTGGCCGGTATGGCAAATGCAAGCAAATCAAATGCGGCCGGGCTGTTAGCGAGCTGGCGGCGAGTTGGATTCGAAATTGGCACTTCCGTACGCTCGTCAAGTTAAATATGCAAATCGAGCTGCGTTTATGTCTTGGTCCACAAAAGTTCCAGAAGTTCTCATGCGTAGCACTCACACTGCAGAGGGTGCAAACACCATCTCCCTTCTCTCTATTCGCTCCTGCCCCGTCGACGTCGCCGTGCTACGGACGCAAAATTCTCATAATGTTTGCGCAATTAAAATCAATTCCTAAAACTAGGTGCAGGGTCTGGGTCGGTTGTTTGTTCGCTAAATCTTCATTCTGAGATGCGCTAATATTTCTTCCTCATTGGAGAGTTAGATTTCATACGGTAATCAAAATAAGCAATTTCATCTTCTCTTCTCAGCTTCTTCTCTTTGAATCTAAAGCTTATATTAGATTTTTAATTCTTGTTAGACTTCAGGATCGAATTTTATACATTTTTTGTTTTAAAATTACATTTGATTATCAGAATATATTTGCAATATATATGACGTTAATTTTAGATCATCTAAAGGTAATTTTACAGGTTTATTGCACAAACAACGAACGCGTAATCTTTATTAATATTTTTAGGAATAATCACAACATACATACACACATTTATTCTCTATTTCATTTTTTATACAGATTCACAATCAGTACATCACGGAAAATCAATGGAAAATAAAAAAAAATTTTATTAATTTTATAATTTGCGTTTTCTTTAATCTTTCTTTACATCTTATTTATTTTATCAATTTGCCTTTATTATTAATTATATTTTACAAAAATATATTTGTGTATCTTGTAAAAAATATATCTTTATCATTATGTTTATCACAATCAGAGTATTTTGTGACTGTGCAAAATGCATACGACAAATAACTCGTTCACTTTTGTTACTAACTGCGAGCAAACAAGATTATACGTTTATTTGTAATTGGCATGTATTCGATAATTGATGGAAAATAAATAGGAACAATCGTTCGACTTAATTGGAGCGCGGCGAAAATGTTGGCACTGTTCCATTTCACCTGTTTGTAGAATTACAAATTTTTACATTTTTCTATTTCATTCGCGCTTGCTTTTATTAAAAAGAGGGATTATTTATAAATAATAACATGTTATTTATAGACAAAATGTTTTTTTCGTTATTATGCTTAAACGTAAAATAGAGAGCATAAATCTTTTTCAAATAAAACACTGACATTTTTAAAATAAAATTAGATTTTCTCAATATAGGAAATACATATTAGAATTCTATTTTATTTTAAAATAAAAAATAAATTAAATATTAAAAAAATTATATTTTATATTTTTTCTTATTTATTACTTTATTAAAAATTTCCAACTGTACTTAAAGGTCTCTTCCACTGAATAGCTATTATTTATCAGATCCGATTGTTTTGTGCTGCAATAATTAGCACGTTCTCATTTTGAACAGAAACTAGCTATCAATTTGGTATAAAATAAACAACAAAATTCGTGTAATCCCTCAATAAGTTCTCAATCTCTATTCATTATAAGCATATTTATATATCTTGTGGAAACAAAGATAGCGATGCAAATACAGAAATAAATAAATCATTTAAATTTAATTAAATTTTAATTAAATTTAATTAAATCATAAAAATTTAATTTAAAAAGGAAAGAAAAAAAGAAATTTGTATTTAAATACAATCTCTAAATGCGAGATACCTATTGTAATGTAAATGTACTGTAGATTTCATCCATATTAATAAAATATTACAGATATTTCTTGATAAAAAAATTAGTCACCGATTAAGTAAATCGGAATTTGCCGGAGTTAATTGATCAAAATTACTTTTAGCATACAATATATCTATTTATACATTTAACCATTTTGATATAAATAAACGTATGTATATACATTATCATTTTGTTCGCCCGTGAAAGTGCAAGAGCACGTAAACGTAGAACTTTTTTCAAATTAAAAAACTTCGTTTTGTTTTCCATTGAAGTCGTTGTCAATGTGCGTCGTCCAATCGCGAGTCTTATGATATAGAAATTGGTCCCAGAATATTCCCGTGACTAAGCGACCATCTTTTTCCCTTCTCATCTCTCTCATCGTTTTTCCCAACTATACAGTTTTTCTTTTGTGCGAGCACTTGCATCAGTCTCGTTTTCTCTTCCCCTTCGTTCTATATCCTCTCTTGCTCTTCCTTTTTTTCAATGGTCAAGAATCTTTACACGTTCTTGGCCGGGCCGAATGACCAAGTCCAGCGGTCTGACGAGTAGTTTGCTCTCTTTTTGATACAAGAGCTGCCGTTCCTCCATTTCAGCTGTCTGTCCCATTCTCCTTCTCCCATACCATTTCCTTCACAGGACCTTCTCCGGCGCTTTTCCTTTAAGTAGCAGAAAGAAGTTCTTTATAACTTTCGAATTGTGCTATTTTGTTCATCTTCGTTCTTCCAGCCACGTATAAGTCGTTCTCTCCGAGTCGGTTCATCCCTCCATCATCCTTCCTACGATCTCTCCAAGTCTATATGTTTTTTACTTATTCGTTTTCACCTCATTCAATCCTTCTTATGCTACCTCGCGTTCTCTCACGGTCTCTCTCTTGTCCCTGTCGTTCCGACGGCGTCTCTGTTTTCTCTTTTAGCAAATTGTACCAGAGACTGGTGTTTTAATTAAATAATGCAACAACGTGTTCGAAATACCGGTGATTCATCTTCCTACATTCTCCGTATGCGTTGAATCCTTCTAACAGTAACCCTCGCTTTTCCTATCTTTTTTATTTATTGAAATGTTTTCTAAGCGAACCACAGACTACAGTCTTCAGTGAGTTATGTATGTGACATATGAATAGAATGAGTCGAATTGAATCTGTCAGAAGAGTTGTCACTCGCTTGAGAAGAAGCATTTACGTTAGATTTTTAAAAAATATTCAATTTTGTAAGAAATGGAAAACTTAGCTTTTACAAGAAAGATGTACATAAACCTAGATTTGTGTATATCTTGTTAGTGGAAATGCATCATAATCTTTTATTGGAAAATACGATCTGTTTTTGTATTCAAGTTATACAATAAACAGTAATTATACTAATTACCGAATGAATTCTGTGTGTTGTCTAAATAATAATTATAAAGTTATGTTAAACAATGTGACATTATAAATAGAAACATTCGATCGATTGTATCGGTTTACAATGTATGAAAGAAAGTCATCGTTAATAAATAGTTTAAAAATTGCTCTTTTTGTCTCGTTGAAGTTCATATAAAAAATCCGTTCTGATTCGCACTCTCTCATAGTCTTTTCGGCGAAATTTTCTTCTGTTTGCTCAGCCGTCTGATTGGACTCACTGCGCTGTACGTAATTACACTTCATCACGTCTTCCACCCTTCTTCCGCCTTCGGCTCTATTTTCTACAGACACGCGTTCACGCCTGCTCTTATGTAACTATCGTTCTTACAAGAATTATATTATCGATAATTTCCGCTTGCAGTTACTGTAATGTTATAATATAATCATTTGCGACATGATTTCGATGCTGAAAAATATAATTTTTTAATAGATTGTATCGATATTTACCGCAAGTTACATGAAATTATTATATTGTACATAATTACATGATAATATAAAAATTAATAAATGTCAATTTAGCGCTATAATTAATAATTTACTTATTTTTATTTAATTGCTGCAGCGACACTATGAAGGAGCAACTGAAGCAACACTCTGATCTTAAATTATGTATTTAATGTCCGGTATTATCGGAAAATACTGTATTGGCAGAAGTTTTAAAGCTATATTATTTTAAGTTTTTACGAAACCAATATCGTAATATTGCGCGCACTTTATGTACCATTTAACTGTATATCATCATTAGAATGTCGAAATGATGAAAGATATTATTAACAAACTTGTGAACTTTTTGCAATATTTTTTTTACTTATGGACAGTCATTCCAACAAGATAACTTTTGAGAAGATAACGGTATTTAATTGCAAAAGTTATGGATATTACCCGTGATTATGCATATTCTTCTACTCGCATTATTTTAAAAGATGTTTGCTAATTTGTTTGAAATCTCGGAATATCAATATTGAATTACATATAGAATTAATTAAACTATCATTATTTAATTTAATAGAATAGTATTTTACATTTAGTAATATCTGTTGATGTAAATCAAACGTTGTCAAATTAATTTATATGTATTTTACTATTTATTCTATATATTATATTATATTTAAACATATATTTACTCTAAATATTATACTTTTTATTCAAGTTGATATGACAATACAATAATAAATTTAATTTTATATTTTAATTTTATATTTTTTGAGTTTTTCAGAAAGTTGTAAACACATTACAAAATATATTTTGAAATTACATTATATTTATAATTTTCGAATTTGTAAAATATTTACTATAAAAAATATAACAATTCTTTATTTATTTATTATTTATTTATTATCTAGAATTAGAAAAGATGCTATTCTTCAATTCTGCAATTTTTCAAACACTGTAGATGTTATTTATATGAAAAGGGAAAATCAATGGTTGATCTTTATTAATGTATAATAAACAATATGTTATTAATATACGTCTCTAAGATCTGAACTTTGAAATAATAGTTCCTAATGTATATATTTTATAAGATTGAACAACATTTCACTCATTTCTCGAATGCTTGTGCTCAAGAGGTAATCAATCGCGTTAAAAATAAGATCGTGATGATGAATGTTAGCAAAATTTTTTCAGACTTTACAAAAAAATGTCATTTGGAATTAAAATTTTAAAATAAATTCTTTATTTTTTTCTTTTTTTCATATTATAAATAAGAATCCAGAAGAGAACAAGAAAATTAGTATTCAGACATATTTAATTCAAATTGTTACTGCAAACAATTACATTTTGTATTTATTTTTTTGCGCTTTTTCAGTGACAAAAATAGTGAAAAAAATAATAGATTCTCGCCAATCTAATATTCTTCTTCAGCTATGGAGTCATTTATTCCGTATACTCCGCTCGCTTTCATTCCCACCTCCATTCGTGTAAATCATGGAATTTATTTGGTGATGACTATTTGCACTATGGCTACTAAATCTTGAAATGTCCCATGGAATTATATGTCGGACCATTCTGAACCGACTGACCTCTCGAACTTCAACGTTATGTTGAACAAGATCCTGTGGCTCAGGTTACCTAGATATTCCTGGGATCGAGTTTACGGCGATCGTAAAGGCGAGATTTACGCAAGCTGTAAATGGGAGCGTCCTGAGTCTTGGCGTGAGGACCTGATGATACGTTTATACTTTGTGCCTGTGACTGTGACGACATTCTCTCGATGCGAAAAGTACTTTCCGTTCCTAAATAGGGCGATCGAGCGAATACATATACCGCTTTAGAATTCTCTCACTGCAAAAGGATTCAAAGTCTTCCATCCCAAAGATTTCGATTGCCGTAATAAGTTTACCACGACAATTGCGAATGCTGAATAATCGTGGTTTGCAAGTGCAGTGGTTTGAAAGCGTCACTCTTTACAGTTATAAAATACAAGCTCAATATCATACAAAATCAATTTGAAGATTTTCTCACGTATTTCTATAAAAACATAGAGTATTTACTGGCAAAAAAAAAAGTAAAAAGAGAGGAGAGAGTAAAGAAATTTGAAGAAGTAAAAAAAGAGTAACATTTTCAAAAGATTTAAAAATGAAAATGGATATAAAAGGAGCAGTCTAAACATCTATTAAAAAAAGATCGATAAATGTATAATTTTAAATGTATGAAATTAAAATCTATAAAATTGAAATTGTAATCTATAAATTGTAAATCTTTTAAACTGAAAATTGATGTTGATACAATTAATAACTCATATTGTTATTGTTAACAAAAATTTTATTTTTAATAATTTAATGATTAATTTTTTATCAAAATTAATATTATATTAAAATATCTTGCAATGACAACTTTTTTATACATATATGTATATATTTAATGTTGTACTTTTAATTAATAAATACTAATGGAATTTTTTTTTGTGGAATGGAATTTAAGTTATTAATTAAATATATTATTAAAGATATGATTAAATATATGAATTATATTATTCTCTGGATCTGTAGTCAACGTTACAGATTTATCTGATGCGCATCAGTTGAGTCAATGATTACACTAGTTTATAGCAAAAATTTATTTTCAATCAGAGGTATTCCTTATAGATATTTAAGTGCTGAAAATCATGCAGCAAAATTCTCCAAGACGTCATATATTTCTAAAATACTTAATGTTTGTGCATAAAATAATGATAAGATAAATAAATTCGTTCTTCCATATTTGTTTAAATATTTGTATAAAATTACATTCAAAATAAAAATAGTATAATATAATTATATTATGAACGAATTTATTATATTTTATTATACTTTATTTTATTATACTTTATTTCTGTGTACATTTATAACATTCATTATTATTTAGATACATATACCAAATGCAATCGCATTTGTTATTAGTTACACTTTACACCAATTCAAAATTAAAAAATTGATAAAAAATGTTAGTGATATTTCAAAATTTTCAATTTACCTAATAATTACTTTTTCATAGAAAAAAATAACATCATTCATAGGAAAAATAATACTAAAACTTTTTGTAACGTTAAGTCTTATATGTGTGTGTTAAAAAATGCATAGAGCCTTTAAAAATCGAAATAAAATTTATGCACAAATCCATAATTTATAATATGTATATTACAAATATTGTTAAATAAAATTGTTAAATAAGTCTCGTACCGGAGAAAAAAAAATAGGATTATATTTCCCAGAGACATTATCGACTCTACTACAAATCTATAATATATCTAGAAGATTATCTGTTTTTCGTGCGAGAAATCCATATTCGGTACATTTTTCACAAATAGATGAAATGACATCATGTGACATCATGATTGATGTTTCCAAAAGATCGATTTTAGTAAGGCCGTGTTCCGATATACACTACCAGTATTTTCTGAGCAGTCAAAGTAAAAAAGATGCTTTTCAATGTGAATAATTCCTCGAGTAAAAATTTGTTATATATGGTCATGTATAATTATATAAAAATTTTTACTCGGGTTAGTGAAAAGAATCGTATAACACTTAACAAGAACTCAAATTAAAGATAAAGATTCACTCATTCAAAATCTATGAACTGCTTTCATATGCAATTTTTAATTTATGCCATAAAACATTACAAAAAAAGTCATAAGAAATTTTGAGATTTGACAGATCTTCTTTTGTCTTTATAGCTCCATAAAAATTAATCAAATTGTTAGCTAAACTGCCGATCTGAAAAGTAAAGACTTCAAACTTTGTATTTCGGATCATTATAATTTTTGATAAAGTTATATCTTCTTAAATATTGAAGTATGCTTTATTTTTGAAGGATTCACAGAATAGATGATTCCTTAATTTTTTGACATAATATATATAATAATTTTTTATCAAATATGAATAACTTTGTAATTCTTTCTTTCTTAACACGTATTCCTAAAAAATAAAAAGAGATATATATATATATATATATATATAAATAATAACAACAACAGTACTAATAATTAGTTTTAGAGAAAGGTAATTAAATAAAAAATATATATATATATATTCACAGATAATAAGCAAATTAAATAGAAACATTCTTATATACACCTGAATTTGACTAATTAGTCTTTGATTTAATTGATGTCACAACTTAATTTCAAAACCTTTTATTTCGTTACTAACGAACGGACATATTCTGTTATATATATGTTTCTCGTTATTCGATTTGACTACGTAGGTTAGCGCAGTTTCTTGGGGAGTGATATGTACGGCATCGTTCCTCAGTGATTACGACAATGTTACGAGCGGACGAGAGGCTTTGTTCTCTCTTGCGTAATAGAACAGGTGCTTTTGGCTTTGGTACATGGCAACAAGTAGCGTTAGGTAATTCTTTCTTATTAACGATTGCGTGCGGATCTCGATCAGAGTTTCGTCTGAAATTCATCTATGTTTAGAAAGACAGTAAAAGTCTTGATGCTCTCGACAATGCGGAAAATGCCTTTGAGTATCTCTTACATTACCTTCTAGTCCACATCATTTCCATTCGCATATTGTGATTCATGTACAGAACATTCATGATCCATATAGAAACTTTTAATTATATAGCGCATGAATCGAGATTATTATTCGTCAAGATCTATAATAGGTTTTAAAAGTATATATAAAATTTATCGAGAAAAATTAAATTAAAATAATAAAATAAGTCTATTCTTATTATTTATAACGTATTTATAATGTATTTTATATTATTTTTTGTACATTTGTTGTTTTGAGTTTAAGCGATATTGAATTGACGAATTAGATAACATTTCTGGAGGAATATAACAAGGTAGCGAACGTAGATTTGCTGACAGTGCTGTGAGCAAATAATTAGGTACGAGCGGCTAATTACTAACGAGCGATACGCGCTCATTACAATCGTATAACGCGTTACAATTTTGTGTGATTAATACGGTTCTTGCACAGCTGCATGGGAAACACAAGATTATATTCGAGAGCAGTGGAATTGATTGGAGAAACAAAATGATTGCTGTGATGATGTGTAATTCCATACAATTTTGCTGACTACCATTAACGATATTGCGTATGCGACAGGCCAACGCAAACTGATGGAATCTCGTTAAAATTGCATTAAATGAGTGAATGTAGTCCGATGGAGTACAAATATGTACGTAATTATTTCGGTTTATACAAGGTAATATTCAAAACACAATTAGTTTTACACGTTTGTTCCATTATAGTGCGTTTTGTTATGATAAGAAACGCAGGTTTTAAAAAATTAAAATAATCGCAACAAATGTAAGATTTAATATACATACAGAATGGATTTCAATATCTCAAATATTTTCTAAAATCATAAGTCAGTGACCGTAAAGAGTAGCGAGGATGGTCAAAGGATTAATATCGGCTTTAATTTTGGCTTTGCCAACATAGGATATCCAGTTCTGCAAACATATAGCTGCATTAAGATCCAATGTACATACAGTCTCCCGATAGCTTCGCACCGCGTCGCCGCTGCGTCGAGGAAGACTGGCGGTAGGGTGTTCGGGGGTGGTTCTGCCGCATAAAGGGTCGTGGATATTCGACGCTCCGACAGTAAGCGCCGCGATGTCCGTCGGAGACACAACATACAATATTCGCATGCGAAATTTCGTGTCACGTGGCTACGAAACAAGACGTTTCTTAATTCATACATAAAGATTGAGGAACAATCAAGGATTTTGTCTTATATATTTTTTAAATGAAAAGCTGAAACGTGGCTAAGGCAAACGCGATGTTATAGTTGGATAATATGGATTTTGTAAAAAAACTTGTTTAATTTATTTATGCTGTGCTGATTAAATATCTATCTAAAAATTGAATTTAAAAAATGTGAATTTAAATAAATTTATTTTAGTGATAATTATGTGCAAAATATTTGCAAATAAATCAAGTAAAAAACGCTTGAAAATCATATGCTTGATTGAATTGTATCTCTATGACAAATACAATTGTATCTATGATAAATACAATTGTCAGAGACAATTGCTGATAATAGATTGCTATAAATGCTAGAAAAAGGTATGCTTTAGTAGCAAGTTTTATAAAATAACTGGACCCTATACAATTTATCTAAGCATTGTGATCTTTTTTGAATTCAAAACTAATGATTCAAAACGAAAAACATTGCTGAGTATTATTAAAAATTAAAAAAGATATGAGATTTCCTAATATTTGTGAATACAATGAAATATTATTTAATATGATCTGAACATATGATTTCTTTTTTCTTTTTTTAAATTAAAAAAATAGAAAATAATTGATTGAAGTGATTCAATGTTACTTTTATACGATATATTATAAGTTTAATTGACGTGTAATAATTAAAAAAAAATTATTTTCTATTCTAAACAGTTGACTTATCTATTTATCTACTTATCTCCACAATGTTTAGCAGATATTTAGTAGATAAAGAAAGAGAAGATAGAAATTTAGACTTAGAGAATTAGTTTAAAATAAAAGTATCAAAAAACGTTACAATCAATGTGTGCACTCAGTATGCCTAAGGGTTGACCATATTAAATGAATCTTACAAAGAGATTCCGCTATTTGGTTATAAAATAAATATTAAAAACAATAAAAATATAAACTAAAATAAAAATATACAGCATTATAAAATATAAGTACATAGCTATAATAAAATACATAAACAACGAAAATTAATAACAATTTTTTCATAATTAGAGAAAGCAGTTACTTACCAATCAAATAGTACATCATGATTGCAATGTTTCGCATTTTGCGTTACTGACAATAATAGAATGAACAATAACAGACTGAATAGTAAACTGATATATACAATCGAATCAGACAATCTACTAGTGCTATCTGTTGAATTCACCGTGTAATTATCCATAAACAGTGAGTAAGGCATATTGGATACTAATAGGGTCCAGTTATCTTATAAAACTTTTTTTAAATAATTTATCTATCCAAAAATGCAATTATGAAATTGTACAAAATATGAGTGTCATTAGAGAATTTTCCAATTTATCATTTATTTATAAAAGAATTGTTATATTATTTTTGTATTTATTTTAAAGTTTAGTTGATATATTTAGTTTAATATATTCGTATAATAAGATTTAATATGAGAATATTTTAAATAAAATTATTAAAACAATATTTTGTCCAAAAATAATAATTATTTTTCATTACTAATAATTTTGAAACAATTTGCTACAAACAGATTTTTGTTTAACCTAGATTACAATAAAATTATATTTATTTTTTTATACTAATAAAAAATTTAAGTTATATAATATTTAAATAATTAATATGTAATATTCATAAAATAATTTAAAAATAATTTGTTTATGCAAACTTTTCATAAACTGCTTATTGTTTTTTCTGTCTTAATTTAGTTGTGTGAAATAGGTGAAAAAATAGTTAATATGTCGTTATTGAAAAGATTTTCGAAACAATTTTACTTTTTAATACAATGTTTATTACAATGTTTATTTCTTCTCAAAAGCTTTATTAAAGATTCTGTATAATGCAATCACGGCAAAATCTGTTGACATAATAAGAATTAGATTGAATAAACATTGAAATTGTTAAGTTAGTTTCGTACACTCAATAAAAAACGATTCACGAAAAAATTGTGATCATATTCAAATATAAATTTTCATTGTATAAAAAATGATTTTAGAATATATGATAATTTTTTTAATATAATTTTTTAATTTCGGAATCAAATTACAAATGCGTTATCTATATTGTGAAAAATGACTTTGGTATATAAAGACAGTCAAAATTTATGCAATATTAGGTATATTTCCAAACTTATATATCACGATAATATTAGCTTAATTGACGAAAGTGAAAAGAATTTTAATAAACACAGGCATACTAGTTACATAACTTATGTTGATATTTGGAATTGTCGAAATATCAGTAATTATATGACATATATATAACCGTACTAAAAATTTAGTTTATAAAAAACTAAATATTCCGATTGATGATTAGTATCTATGTTGATTATAATAGGTTTTACGAATTCTGTTCTAAAATTATCTCTTGACCTTTGAAATACCCTCTACACTAATATAAAAAACTTATACTATAAGAAACTGATATGAACCAATAGAGATTATATAAATAACTCGATGTCGAGCAAAACTACGATAAGCTTCTGACATGACATGGAACATAGATGATATTATTTCCAGGTCATAAACTGAGCTTTAGACAAATGGCAATGGAAAATATAGTTCAGGGTTGAAAATATATTTCCGTTGCTACGAAAACTGAGCCGAATGAGAATAAGTCGTGCACTTATTGTACTTAGCCCACTCTTTTGTGACGTAATTGTCTCGAATAACGTCTCGTTGCAGAAATTATATAATGAAATTATCTTACCTATAGCAGAAAGTATATCATTTATCGTGCATTCTTCTTCGTTTTCATACACATTCGATGCGTTTCTCGAAAGAAAGCGCGAAATTGCTTTTCAGAAATATTGCGAGAGAAATTTAAATTGCAAAAATTAAAAATTCATTTTATCATAATATTATTATATATTCGAATACGTTTTATCTTTTATTGTTTAAAAAAATTTGATAAAATCTACAATTTATTACAGATAGTTGAATATATATCATTTAAAAATTTGTTTTTATTATAAACAAAATTGTAATATAATTTTATTGAAAGATAGAATAATATTCAATTTACATCTTATTATGAATTGCACAACTGTAGATAATGTAAAAGATAAAATTAAGGTCTTGTTTGAATTTCTCTTTTAGATTAAGCCAAAAAATTAATTAACATTAATACATTTATTATTAAAATTAATTAACAGTATTATATAATGTAAACAATAATTAATAAAAAAATATACCTAGTTTTTGTTTTTGCTAAAAATATATGTTAAATAACAATCACACAGTTAATCGTTAACAGTTTTCATATAACTCAGGAATACGCCGAGTTTTAAGAAATCGAAGTTAACGTCGAGCGAGGCTAAGTTATCTAGTGTACGAGAACGAGCTTCCATACATCAGCGAGAGTAACACCGGTACACTCGGCACGTAAACATCGGAAAATAGACGAATCTATCTCGTCGCAGCTCGTAAATCCTCAGTTGGCGGTAAACACGCGCTCTATAAATTGGGCATAAATATAATTTAAAGTTAGTCGATCGTCATGTAATTTGAAATTGCCGGCGTGAGAAAAGGGAACATAAGCTTAAGACGCCCGAGAAAGTGAAAAGCTTACTTATGTAGGTAACATAATCCGCGGTATTCTACATGTGATGGGACAACGTAATCCTGTGGTGCGGCGGCGATCGACTTAAAGGGGAACTTAATTCCGCGACATACGGTCTCTGTAAATCGGAAACTTTTTGCCGGTCCTTCTCTTTCTTGTCTCCTTTCTTCGTGTGAAAGGAACTCGGCTCTCCTTCCTTCGATTCGCCCTGCATTATTCATGGAGTTGGGCAATTTCCCCGTGCCCGATCGTGCGAAGGAGAATTAAAAGCGGTCCGGGTTTCATCAACTCGCCGATTGGTTTGAATCGACGTGCAAATTAATGGCTGTGTTATTCAATTGCACAAAAAGACGAGAGAGGATGATGGAGTGTTTGCGCTTACAACAACGTGAATAGCATTATACAGAGTTTTAATATACAGAAATCCGAATTATGAAATAATAATTTATTTCATAATATACACTACAAGGATTATAATGTTTATATGGCTTTTGCAGGTTTAAACATTTATTGGAATTTTTATTAATCTTGTTCATTTATTCGAGATTTAAATTTTGATGAGAAAATTTTGCTCATTAATTTACATAATATTTTTAGAGAATTAATATCGTAATTAATTTTATTTGAATTTTCCGCTACGTAGTTTTATTGAGTTACTACATAACACATTTCGTTCTTTGTTTCTAGATGTTGTGCACTGACGTATTATTTGTACGTTATTCTAAATAATCCTTTGGGGTACAGTGTTTCTTATAAAGAATACGTTAGAAAACGAAGCTACGCAAATAAGTGCGAAAGTGTATAAAAGTGATATTTTTATACTATAAAACTAACGCTTTCATTTAACAATGATATCAAAGACAATAGCATTATTGAGATAATTAAAATCAAAAACGGCAGAAAAATTCTCATAATGATCAATAAAGCTTGTCAGAACAAAGATCGCATCACCAGTCTCTATACAATGCTAATTTATTGGAAGAAATCGATTCTTCTTCGAGGCGGAGCTTGGCGTAAATTGAGAGAAGACTGTTCAAATTTCGGAAGATATAATATATTTTCCTCGATTTGAAAATGGTACAAATCATGATATAACATTGGGCGAAAAAGATAGGACTCGCATGTCGATTTACGCGCCCATTATTTGATTCTGGGACTTTTCGACAGTTTCGGTCGATGTTTGGAACTTGTTGCAGCGCTTGAATTGACTTAAGAATGAGAAACCTCGCGATATTATGGGACACTTCGGGAACTGTTTAGACGGCTTATCCAAGCGGACGTCGAAGAAGTCTTGCGAGAAGGCGTCGCGGCGCCTGAGATCCCTGATAGCCAAGGCCAGAAGATGGGGTTTGACAACCGAAGAAGTTGCCGAATTGCCTGCAATAAAGAAGCTGGTCCCAACTCGCGTCACCTCGAACTCAACCCCATGGACGACTTTGGCTATGATTGCTCTAGTTTTGGGCAGCGGTATAATTTTAGCATACATCTGCACACCTTGTATCACAAGAAACAAAACGCGAGGCTGATGTGGAGGAAAACTTTATGGTATAAAGGATTCATTAGAAAATTATCGTTGAAGACAGGTAATTGATTATTCAAATTTACTTTTAAATAATGAGCTATTTTTTAAATACAACTTGGCCTAATAAAAAAGATGTAACATCGTAATAATTAGAATATTTAAAAAAGAAAAATAGTAATATAGAATATATTAGTTTTCGTATAGAAATTCTATATAGCAATTCCTCAAATTCTAAATTATATTTTTATAAAATTAATAAATTACAATATTTATAATTTTATTATAAAATAATGATTTTTGCAGTTTTAAGAGAAAAATATATTAAATTCTCTGATTTTTTAAATAAATAGATATTTTGAATATGTAAATATTTTTAACAACATGTCACGGATGAATGCGTATAAAAACTGCGATATACATGTGTGATAAAAGTATATTATATGCATTAAGCATTTTATTTTTTAAATCAAAATGTATTCTTGAAAAATAGATACATTCTTTATATCGTATCGAGTATTTATGCATTACTTTTATTATTAATATTTTTTTATGTAAAAATAAAAAATTCTACGAAGAGCTTATATAGATATTATATAGGTATTATATCATGTGCAAAGAATCACATTTAATTTAATAGTTTATGTAACTGCGAAATCAAAATTTATGTTATCATCCCGTTGTTACATTTAATATATTAAAATGTATATTTTGCGATTTAATTATCATATAGACAAATCTGATATATAATCTAATATATCTATGAGTACATAAAAATATATTACAAAAGAATCATATTTATAATTAGAATAAATTATTAAAAAATCAGAGTACTTTTCGCATTCAATAGTTAACCAGGAAGACATTCCAAAAAAAAATTTTTTAACCTTAGACGTTAACACTTTTGACATATATTAAAGTATGACTATATATTAAAGTATTATAACCAACCAGTTTTATAACTGTATTGTCATGATTAAGAAATTGTTGAGCGAAGATGTTTTGCCTCTTAGACCCCAGCTGCTGCATGACGATTGAGTTAAAAAAATGCGGAATTGCGTAAATTGCGGTATTATTGCAGTATTATATTGAGATTGTTTGGCTCTAAAGATAGCTTAAATTTGAAGCCGAAACGTATCTTAATTTAATTAAGGGTAAACGTATCTTAATTTAATATAATGTAATTCTGGCAGATACGCCGCGCTGGGATTTATGCAGAAAAAAATAGAAGGAATGGAGGTAATTTTCCCGCAATTACTCTGTTACATGTCTTTATGTTGTATTAGTATTATGTTATGATTTCAGTTCCTTACTGTTAATATTACTGAAATTGTAGTAAGTTGAATCGATTTGTTACTGTAATAAGTAACGCCATCATAAATTAAAATCTATAAAATGATTACTGTAGGACGTGTAAAAGACTTAGTGATTATTTTATGATATATACATGTAGTGGAATAGTAAAATGTTGTATAACAAAATACAAGTACTTCTTGTAGTTTTTATTTAGTTTGTTATTTTGTATATCCCACCTGTTTGGGATATACGGCATTTTTGGCGTGCAAGATTTATGCCCAAAACATACAAAATACACAGATTGAATTCAGTACACTAAATGCAATAAACACATTATATGAAATACGTACTTCATGTCATAACATTTGTAATATATGTAGAAAGATTGTAATTATTATTTATTATTTCATATACATATTTATCATTCTTAATAAAACTTTATTAACACACATATTATAAGATATTGTGTCATTTTATGTCTTATTTATATGCATTATTTGTAAATTTTTCATAAGCCGTACATATTATTACTATATTATTATATACTATATTATTTATTTATATTACATTATTTATTTATTACTATATTATTATATTATTACTATATTATCGTGAAATACGGCATATATTACTTTATACAAAAAGATAAAATTCAAAAAAGATTGCTAAAGTCATGTATTAAAATCAAATATTACATCAAATTTATGTATAAATCACATTTTCCATATAACTTTGATAATTCAAGTTGATAATATATAAGTTTTGTAATTACTTTTTTTTAAATGTTAAAGTCAGAGGTGTGTGTTTATTATAGGAAGGCTTTAATAAAATAATTTTTTTTATATAAATATAATAAAATTACACGCTTAAAATTAAAATTCGATACATGTATTTATAGTAGTTTATTTTAAGTTGTTAGTTTATAATACTTATTTATAATTTTTTTTATTGTTTCATAAATACGAAATATAACTGTATTAATCTTAGATTCTTTTATATTTCAAAATTTGATAATATACATTTGACACAATGTTAATATCTATAATGCTGATAATTACTATAAAATTATTATATGAAAATTTGTTTTACATAATTTGATGATTGATCTGTAATAAAAATAAATATAAAATATCATGTGATAATTAGTCTTATGTACAGGATTTCTCAAAATCGTAGAAATCCCATAATAATTTTTCTAAAAATGAAGATATCTTTCTTTCTTTCTCTCTCGGAAAACAATAAAAAATGTGTTCTGATATTATCAAAAAGCTATATGTATATTTTTACATGAGTGCTGATCAACCATCACTCTCAGATAAATACGAAGACAGGAGGATGTAACATACATATTATATTTATTTATACACGATTGAATTAATCAAGAAAATAATAACATCAATTATGTCAGAAATTTATAAAAGACTTATAAATATCATTTTTTAATAGTTCCGAGTAAGTCGATAGCTCTTTTATTAAAATTTTTAGGATAAAAATGCATAAGAATTTGATTAATCGACCTCGCATTATCTACAAATTATTTGATTTTGCTATCGAGCGCTCATATTGTCAGCCAATTCAATCAGCATTGCGTGTGCTTCGCGTCTGTTTACATGCATCTATTCCACAATGTACCAAACAATTATTATATTTCATTTAATTAAGATTTGAGGAAGAACAGGAGTTGATTATATAGAATTTAAAGCAACCAATAAGATATTTTTTATCTTAAATATTTTAAATAAAATATCACGATTGAAATGTTTATTAATTTTTAATTGTACAATAAATTTATACATATAACACATTGAATCAGTACTGGCATTTGATATTATTTGATCTGAAATATATTTTTCTATAAAATAAAATATTATCTCTATTATTCAGCTACCTCGATAATTCGACCTATGGCTAGTTTACATGGTCGGATAATCAAGATGTCGAGAAAAATTAATGCATTTGTTTTTTTATATGTGCATATATGTGAGTGTGTGTTGTGTGCAAAATGGCAAGTCTAAAATTAAAAAAGAATTTAATAAAATATATCCCTAATAAAAGTTTATTTTCGATTGTGAATCTATAATATTTACTTATAATCCTCTTTATTATTTCTAAAATATGAAGAACAACCATATTACTATCAAGTTTTGTTGTCATATTAATTAAATAATATTTATTATTAAAATAAAAAGAAATAATTTATCCATAATAATAATTTCTTTCCTTTATTAAATTGTTAAATTATAATATTTGCTTATATAATTCTTTTCTTTGTCTCTTAAATATAAACTGCAACCGCATTACTATTAGTTTTTCTGCAAATGAAAAATTAATGTTATTATAATTGTATAATAACAGTTATATTATATTATGATAATAGAAATTTTTAATAACTTGTTATAGTATTATTATGTTAAAATTTTTCTATTTTATATTTTAAGAATTCTTTTATTATAGAAATGTAACACCTAAATATTTCTGCAGGAATAAGTTTTATATAAGTTTATATATATATAAGTAACAAATACATATTTGAACAATTTAACAAATTGAATTATATATTAAAATTAAATTTATTATTAAATATATAAAATTATATTTTTTAAAAATTAAACTTCAAAACTAATTATTTGAAGCACAATTAAGAAAATAACAATCAGTTATATCATGAAAATATGATAACAAAAGATGGATAAAATTAAAATTTAAAAATATTTGTAAAAAAAATTATCATGTGTTAAATAAATTATACTTATCTTTAAACTTAGTAAATTACGCGACATCTTGTAATATATTGTTCACCAGGAAGTTGCGGAAGTTACGGAAGTTGTGGGGTCTGAGACGTTCGGAACTGTTCATGTTTTGAAATTCTTATGATAAATGGTTCATCAGTTATTATCATTGTGATAAAAGTTGATAATAAAAAATATAATTATTAAATATATAGATTATTAAATATATAGAAAACATATTCATATAGCTCTTTTTCATAATTCTGAAGAATCTTTTGCTGCAAATTGAAACAAAAATCAAATATCTGAAATCTTGCAGGATTGACTATATTGTCGCAGAATATGGAAATAAAATAACTTTTAACTTGTAACACTTTGCACAAAAGTTTCTTTTTATATCATTAAAATTATAAATAATTTTAAGACAAATTTTGAAAATAAATATATATCACAGAAACACTACGACTGTGGATCACGTTTTGTACATAATAAAAATTATATTACAAATACTTAATATTATATTACAGTTTTGTTTTTAAAATTATTACTATAAATGTTATTTTAATTTTATGCTTTAGATGTATACATGTTATTATAATCTTTTTTTATAAAGAAATGTTAAATTATTATAAAAATATATATTTTTATTAAAATTTATTTTAATATATTAAAATAAACTTTTATTTTCTCTTGTACAGAAGAAGAGTAATTATGTTATAAATGCTTAAAATGTTACAATTATTTGAATCAATTGAAAAAATAACTCAGTCACATCATTGAAGACATAATAATAAGAATATACAAAATTATAATTAAAAAATATATAAAAAGCAATTGCCATAATGTGTTACTATAATGTGTTACTGCAGATATAATAAACTACATGCCTTTAAACTCAGAAAAGTGTGCGATATCTCCTCTCAAATCACACTTTACCAGGAGAAATATAATATTCACATGGAGGACATGTAGGATACGTTGAAGGTTTTGCAATTTCTATGATACTTTTACATGTTATTCAGTTATCACCATCGTGATAAAATTGATATTAATAGTGTGATTATCAAATATGTATAAAACTTGAATTTAAAATTATAAGCGGTGTAGAAGTGTGACGTAATCTCAGAAATATTTCAATTCGCTATTACTTCCCTAAAGCATAAAATTTTTATTATGCTTGTAATAATTTATGTGGCTGAGAAAGAAAATTACAAAAACGATTATAATTAGTCGCTCATAATTAATCATCTTAATTTTTAATCTTATAAATACAATAAAATGTGCTTAATATTAGTAATTATTATTTACTAAACAAAAAATTGACTATATCTTAAAAAATATTTTTTCAAATATTTACAAGTAAACATTTACTAAATGTTAACATATATTTGATAAACCATTGATGAAAAACCATTAATTCGATTTAACTTATATCATTTTTTTCATTGAGTAAATATTTATTTATAGTAGATTTATTTATATTGGATTATCCGGAAAGTTCGTGCCGATTTTAAAGGAAAATTGAAATGCAGAAGATTTAAATTTTAGTATACATTTATTATATTTAAATCTTTTGCGACACGAACTTTCCGGACAACCCAATAGTAAATATTATTTATAAGTAAATGTTTACTTACAAATATTTTTAAAAAATTTATTAAGATATAATTTTTTTCAGTATAGCGAAGAAGAGCAATGAAATTATTTTTCTGCCTTTAATCTTATTAATATTATTCCACTTTTTTTTAAATTCCGAGTTCAAGCATCTCATTGATATAAAAAGAAGTAGAGAAATTTGAAGTGTGTCGCTAATTTGCGATGCTCTGACGCGATTTTGATAACATCGCTCTACAAATTAAAAAATGCAAAGCAATATATATATGCCGGATATCAGGTTTGATCATTATTTTGCACGCATTGTTTTTACGATTTTCATAAACCGACGTTTATTATCATGCTCTCGTTTGTTTGCGCCTCGTCACATCGCGCTGCATGGGCGATAAAATCGTTCATTAATTAGTTGGCGCAAAAAGCAATGTTATTTATATCGCCGGCCTTCTCTGTTTTTCCTTTCTCACCGTTTTTTCCCTTCTCTTCCTATTTTTTTCTTCTTCAAAGTCATGGTAATTGTACGGCATAAAAGCTCGACATAACGCGACATAACGTTAGACAATGTCTTTAGTGTGGTAAGAGAAACGTGTGCTAATTAAAAGTTATTTGTCATATAACGTCGATTATTTGCGCCGTTGTCTTCGTAAATTTCTAATTTAGGCTACACCCGCGCCGAAGGGATTTATTCACGCGAATCGGTCTGCATCGGTTATGCATAATTACAATATCTCGCTGTGGTATGCCAGTTAACGTTACGCATGCTGCACAGGCGTTTAAATTATTTTACAGTTCGACGGATTTACATAATAAAAAGCCTGCGATCCTGAATTTATTATAAATCGACATCAATTAGTTAAACCGCGTCGGCTTAATGAGAAAACGCGCGTGAGCGTATCTGCTGGAGAGACTGGAAAACTTGTATTGTATTTTTTTATGATCGACTTGTCAGCCAACTTTCTCCAATGAATTGAATTGAAATTAAAGAAGAAAAGAGAGACTTACATGCATCGTCAAATTAATTATAGGACGCTATTTTCAAGAAAAGCAAACGTTCCGAGAACGAAAACTACTCGTTCTACTCTTATTTGCGTTACTTGGATCTTTTAAAGAAACGATTGTGGCCTGTTAAAATACATGTCTTGATATTATATTTCAGAATGCTAATGAATAAAACACTCATTAAAGATAAAAGTACTATTGTTTATTAAATGGATGCACTTATTGTAACAATGACTCGTGTTATTTATGGCATATTATGTTAATTCCTTGTTTCGCATAAACTACCGTGGAAGCTTACTAAGTAGCCATGTATATTCATACGTGAATGTACGCCAAAACTTACTAAACCTATTTAATGCCAAAATATTGTCGAGGATTTACATGTGGGTCTAATGAGCAGATTGGATCTAATTCTTTGACTTACAGTCATACCATAAATTCTAGCCACCGGACGATCCGTGCATAGATTTAACAATAAGAAATACGTAAATATTCTTCATATTACAAGAAATTATGTGCCTAAATGTAAGGAATGTTTGATTTAATTTAAATATATTATTTCACAAAACTGATAAATAAAAAAGAATAAAGTATTCTTTTAAATTTGCCATATAATACAAATATAACTTTTTGATAAAGTCATAAGATGCGATTAAAAAATTGTCAAAACAATTTTTCATATTTAAATAAATCAAAACAACAATTCTTAATTCTATGTACATGAAAGATTTATTTAAGATACATGATGTAAGTGCATATGTATTGAAAAATGGAAAAACAATTATTTAATTTATTGCGTTACAATTATTTTTGTTGCAGATCAGATGTGATGAGCGAAATAGTACGAACGGCAAAATAATGAAGACAGAAGAGATAAAATATATACACACACACATATATATATATATATACATATATATATATATATATATATATATATATATATGTGTGTGT
>NW_012130116.1:118782-122306 GCF_000143395.1 Atta cephalotes | reverse complement strand
ATTTATTATGCAATTTATGTTATTATTCAACATTTCTCATGTTATTATAGTGCAAAGTAGTATGTATTGTACAATACTTTTATTGAAGTAAAATAAAATGTATACACATAATAATTGCAATTTGTATTATATATAATATATATTTTGTAAACAATTTTTGTGCCAGCTATACATTTTTTATCTTTAGAAATATTTACATTTAAATCTGACATTATTGTAAATGATATACTTAATTTTTGTTACAACATTTGAATCGTATTAAACAACAATATCGAAGAATAACAAATTTGAATATTATTTAAAATAAGAGAATATGAATATATTTATTACATATATCATATTTTGCATAGAATTCAAATCAATTTAAAAAGAACCAGATTTACTTAGTTTAATTAGGAGAATCTCTCGTATATCGTATAATACATACATGAAAGATTTATTTAAGACGTGATGTAAGTGCATATTTTATAAAGTCTGTATTTAACTTATAAACTCATTGTTTAAGAAAAATTTCGCAAATTATTGATTCGCATTATTTCTGTTGCGAATCCATGTAATTCATGAAAAATTAAATTTCTTAACGTTATTTTATTCTTGAGAGATTTTTCAATGATATGTCATAATAAATGAATTATTTGACACTAAAGACATTGTTTCTGATTTGCATAATTTATATTAAACATGTAATCTACAATTTTTCCAATTATATAATTACAGTTTGTCAATTTTTGTATGACTTTTCGACTCATATACGTCTCTTTAATAAATTGTGAAAATATTAGATAATGTACATATATCACATTAGTAGATTCTTTATCTATTACAAAAAAAATGAAGTTATTGAATAATGATAGATAAAATGTTTTTTTTTTATTTAATCGTTTTTATTTTATTTAATTTTATTTATATGGTAATGTATTAAAAAATCAAAACGCAATAATTATACTTTTGCAGTAGTTTACTTTTTGATATTTTTACATTTACAATATTCACTCATAATCTATTGCTTTTTATATATTAATCATAATTAAATTAGCTATTTGTTATTAAATTTTTATATATCTACAAAAAAAAAATTCGTATTGACATACTAATAATTATTATAGATAGTATTTGTAGATATTATTCGTAAATTAGATATTATTTGTAAATATTATTATAAAAATATCATTTCATGTTATTAAATTATTATTTAATCATAATAAGCAATTTATATTCTATTGTAGACTTTTAATATAATTATAAAGCTTAACCACTTAAATCTGTAAATAATATTTCGAATAAAATTGGGCATCTAAAAAAAACACATTAGATCTATTTGCGTTGTTTAAAATATCCAAAAATGTTTGCACTCAAAGTGAGATAAATAGATACCAGATGTTGAGGAAAGAGAAAGCGAAGATGTTAAATGCAAAAACTGCAAACAACACAAACAGAATAATGATATCTGAGATTGCTTATTTAAGAATGAATGCTCTGCTAGCAGCATAAAAAAATTAAATCTTTTTTGTATTGAAATAATGGATAAAGATCATATTTTTCACACAATGATTCCTAATTTTCTTTATTTAAATTATTTGAGTATATAATATAAAAATGCAAAACATAGTTGAAAGAAGAACAAATTCTATAAACAGCATGTATAAGAGTATAAAATAAACACATCTACGATAAGACTTTTTAGTACGTAATTCTGAAGCATCTTTTCTTTATATATTTGTAATCAAAGGGTTATATCAGGATAACGTGGCGAAATCTAATGATTGTAGAGATTGCCATTATACAATAATAAAATTTGATATTAATAAAAAAGTTATTATAAGATATATATATTTCGATGTGAAAGATGAACCTCGCTCCGGTCGACCAGTCACTGAAAAGTCCGATGAAATGGTAAAAGTCGAGCGTGATAAGCATGTGAGCAAGCTATGGAGATTGCCAGGGAACTAGGCATGACCACAAAACAGTTTTAAATCATTTACATAAAGCTAGATATAAAAAGAAGCTCGATGTTTGAGTTTCTCACGAGTTGAGTGTTAGGAACATGATGAACCGAATTAACATTTGTGATACGCTACTGAAACGGAATGAAATTGAGCCATTTCTGAAGAGAATGATAACTGGTGATGAAAAATAGATCACTTACGACAATCCAACTAGAAAAAAATCGTGGATAAAGAAAGGAGAGAAGGCACAAGCAATCCTGGATTGACGCAAAACCTGGATTGACGAGGAAGAAGGTGATGTGTGGAACTGGAAGGGAATCGTTCACTATGAGCTGTTATCGTCCAATCAAACAATTAATTCCGAACTCTACTGTGAACAACCGCAGAGATTACAACAAGCAATTGAGAGGAAACGGCCAGAATTAATCAATAAGAGAAGTGTCGTCTTCCATCACGACAACGCTCGATCACACACATCTTTGATAACTCGACAAAAATTGCAAGAGCTTGGCCGGGAAGTTTTAATGCATCCACTTATAGTCCTGACATAGCACCCTCAGACTATCATTTGTTTAGGTCTCTGCAGAACTCTCTTAATGATGTAAAACTAGCTTCAAAAGAGGCCTGTGAAAATCACTTGAAGCAGTTTTTCAATCAGAAACCACAGAAATTCTATCGCGATGGAATTATGGCTCTGCCCCAAAAATGGCAAAATATTATAGAAAATAATGGAGCATATTTGGTTTAAATAAATTGATTTCAATACTCTAAGAAAAACTTTAATTTTATTAAAAAATCGCCACGAACTTTTTCCCATACCCAATATATATATATATATATATATATCTGTGACCTATGATCATGTGATATACAATACTTCCAACTTTTCCCAAGGCGTGATGGTACTAAAATTACATTTGTCAGATTTTCTATGAGTTTTCCTACACCGTGTTTCGAGCCCACTTTTAGACTTAGACCAGTGCAAATTCCGGGCCGCTTGCTACTACAATTATTAGCATGAAGGGGGCGTAAGAAAATATATATATATGTAATGGGTCCATATCCGTGTATACTTACGCATGCGTATGTATCCATCTACGCTCTCTTTATGCTAATAAAGAAAGAAAAAAAATGCTGCAAGCGGCTCAGAAATATTGACTCAGACTTGAATTTGACCTTCTGTGCTCCGCACATAATAATTATTTCTTTCCTCATCCCTTCTTCTAGACGTATTTTTTCCCTCTCTTATCTCGTAGGTTCTCCATTAATCTGCAATACCACATATACAGAGCTTGGGAGTAGAAAAATCCACGTTTAGTTGTATAATTAATGTATTTAATAACTAAACGTGGATTTAAAAAAAAATGTAAAGATATAAAACAGGTGCTGGAAATGTGCAGACAGTCGCTTTTAATTGTTGATATCAATAACATTGCTAGTCTGCTATATATTTCATCAATCTCTTCGCGAATAGTTTTGTTGAACTTTAATAAGTATCATTCTAATTCTAATAAAGTTTTCGAGTAATATTTATCATGGAATATTGGTCGATGTCAGTGTTATCAATCGTGATTAGCA
>NW_012130116.1:113609-116001 GCF_000143395.1 Atta cephalotes | reverse complement strand
AGAGAGAGAGAGAGTGGAAAAATAAAGAGCAACTGAGAAAGAAATTCATGGCGCTACTAGGGAATTTATTTATTTCGCGTGTGCACCCTCCATTTGGGACTAATATTAAAGGTGCCGACAGAGAATTGCACTACTGTGTATACTGTGCCGCGATCATCGCAGGCCTTCACGCTGAACGTTCAGTAACG
The DNA here is from genome assembly GCF_000143395.1 of Atta cephalotes. Lineage (NCBI taxonomy): Eukaryota > Metazoa > Arthropoda > Insecta > Hymenoptera > Formicidae > Atta > Atta cephalotes. Next base: position 115,813 of record NW_012130116.1, on the reverse strand, counting down.
GAAAGAATTCGATTGGATACCCAAAATCAACCGTTTATGATATTGTGGCTTTAAATATACGGCTTTAGAACAGTCCAACGAAGATTCCAATATGCCAGCGAGGAAGAGTCACTCGAAAGAACGTGAGGACTCCCGCAGTCGTTAAAAGGACTCAAGCACTGATTTCGGATGATCCAAGACAATCATTGCGAAAATCGATTGTTGGTGTAAACTAACAATGCGTCGAATTGCCGAGGAGGATCTTCGATAATCGTACATATTAAAGGTATGACAGATGCTTTCTGAGGCTATCAGGACAAGCCAAGTTGCTCACTTTGGCTACCATTCTGGTCTCCCAACAGCCCAGATTTAAATCTCTTGGACTACTATGTATGGAGTGTAGTTGAAAGGATCACAAACAAGTCTCGGCACCCCAATGACGTCATTAAGAACCGCTATTGAAACAGCATTCGTCAGCATGGACAGCGCTACATTACAACGTGCGTGCGAACGCTTCAGACCGAGAATAAAAGCCGATATTTAAACTAATGGGGAATATATCGAATAATTGTGCTCTGCAGGGATTCCCCAAGTGCTACCCAAGTGTAAAAGGATTTTTTGTAATATTTAATTTTTCATTAAAAACATTTTGTTTAAAAAAATTGTTCAATTTATTTCAATTTTAATGACGCACTCTGTACACATACAAGATAGTGGTGCAGGTATTGTAAGGTAAACTGATAATAAATATCTATATTTTGATTTAATGACAAATCAAATTTATTGTAATTTAAAACTTAAGCTAAACTTCTAATACATATAAATTTCAATTCTATAATAGTTTTCAAATGAGAAGAATTTTTGAAGATCTTGAATAACACAGCTAAAATTTATATGGCGTTGAAAAATGATTTCTTCTTATTTGAAAACTATTGTAGTTATATTTTCATATTAGAATTTTCATCTTAAAAATCAAAGAAGTTCTTATTAAAATATCTATTATTAGTTTATAGAAATTTCCATTATATAATATACATGCACATCACTTCATTTACTAAAATTATTATATGTTGCGTAGAGCTCTAAATAGCGTGCATGTCAATACGAAATCGTGGTCGGACCTAATCAATTGTTCACACATGCATACACGTTTATGGACGTCGTGAGAGTCGGCATTTTAAGAAGAAGAAAACGCGGTGTCGGCACAGATCGGAGCGATAATCGGCGCATATAATCGTTAATTCGCTTGTGATTGTCCGAAACGCCGCAGCTAACCGTGATTTCTATATTTTCGGAAACAGCAATCAGGAGAAAGATCGAAGGTCCGTGAGGAGTCATGGCGGCATGGAGATTCTTTCGATCACAAACTGAGCAAGAGTGCAGATTGTATATGAATTCGGAATGAGTCTAAGTCTCACAACGTTTTGCGTGCGTAATCGCGATTCAGGATTTCCCCTAGGCATCGTCGCGAATATAGTCCGGCCACGGGTTATACGTAGTGACTCAGGGTGACTCGACAGCATCCCCCCAGGCGTTATCCGAAAGGCAATTCAGGGATCGAGTTCCCTCAGGCGAAATCGCCATCTAAAAGATACGCGGTAACATAAGCCATAGAAACAACGAAATGTATTTTTTAAGCGTTTTTTGTGCTTGATATGTGATATGTGATTTGTATTTGATTTAATTAAACATTATTCATAAACGAAAACAGTGTGAGATATTAGTATTGTCCCCCTGCATCACGAAACAATTAGTACTGTATATTCTTAAAGATGTTTAATAATGATAGATTCTTAAAGATGTTTAATAATGATAGACAATAATGATAAAGATATTTAATAATAATAGTAATAATTTAATTTTTATATTATTGTTGATGAAGAGTTATGAATGCAATTACATTGCACATAAAAACCACAAAATTTACATTAAATTTATTATTAGATTATTATTAGATTATTATTAGATTGACATAAAACGTATAACGTGATATTTTTGCATAATGTATTTTCTTAATCGTTATGATATTTAAATATAAAATTATAAAAAAAATATTATCATTTTGCATTACTACATACATCATATTATTAAGCAATTATATATAAAAACTCAAAAATTGAGGAAATATAAGTTTTTAAAAGGAAAAAATTCTCATTTTCATATTACGATGTAATTTTTTTTTATCTGAATACTTGAAAAAGTGTACTTAAAAATGTAAATAATTC
>NW_012130116.1:92436-112125 GCF_000143395.1 Atta cephalotes | reverse complement strand
TTAAATAATTATATGTACATATAATTATATGTACATAATTTAGTATTCATAGCGCTTCTTATAATTTTGCGTTGTTTTTTTTAAATGATTAATTTACATTTTTAAGTGTTACTTTTTCAAGTATTCAGATAGAAAAAAATTACATCATAATATGAAAATAAGAATTTTTTTCCTTTTAAAAACTTTATCTTTCCTCAATTTTTAATAAATTATGTACATATAATAAATGTATTTATCGTGGTACGATTTTTTATATTGATAAGAACGCTAGAGACTAAAGTTGAAATGAGATCTATTAATAGAATCAACAAGATCTATTAATAGATCTTGTAATATAGTTGTAGAATAATCACAGTAGTATTGCAAGTTAATTTTCAACTTGTAGCATAATATGAAAAGATCTTCTTTTATATTATTATAGTCATAAATTGAATTAACAAATATATATAATATTTGATAAATGCGTCACATTTATGTTACATTTTAAAATTATATTGCCAATACTAAAATAATTCTATTTTTAAATCTGTATACGTAATCATTTTTATAATAAACAAAAAACTTTTTTTTAATTTTTAATGCTCAGGCTTTTTTATCTATTTGTTACTTTTTATATAATAAAAGATAATTTTAACACATAAAATTATTATTATACATAAATATAAACATATTAATAAAATATTATTATACATAAAATATTATTTTATAAAATAATTTTTTCGTATTCTACATTTTTTCTAAATATCCATAAATAATTTAAGACTTATAATAAGAAAATTAAATCTTTTCAATTTGTTCAAAACAATTTAAGAAATTAATTAACAAAATTATTTTTTATAATTAATTATAAATCTACTGTATGAATTTTCCTGACAAACGAATAAATCTATGAGTAAATATCTAAAAGATATAATATATTGAGATTACTAGCCTTTATAATATATCATCAAACAAACTTATTTGGATTTTTATTTGATAATTATTATAGAAATTAGTACTATTATAAAAACAATCATTGTATAGTACTGCAATCTGAACGAAATATATAGTATTTCTAATCAATACATAGTATTTCTAATCAAGCATTATCATTTAAAAAAGTATATTAATATAGCTTTTTTAAATGATAATTCTTGATTAGAAATTAAAGTAGCAACAAAATTGTAAATATATATTATAGGTACTGCAGAACACAAATATAAACTAAATTTCATATGATGCATCTTTCAGAATTTTTATTAGCAATTGAATTTTATATGTATAGCAAACGTGAAGCGCATGTTATAAAAATTATATGTTACAAGTATTAAAATATTATAGATTTGTTTTTTCGGAATGCGTATTATAGCTTTATCAATTGATCAACATGCTAAGTGTCTCAAGCAAAAATTTATGACAAACAATTCATGTTTAAATTAACATGTTTTTAGATGAAAACAACATTACTATTAATAAATAATTCGACTTCAAATCTAAACAGAACAGCAAGTCATATGACGATAATATGAAAATGACTTCAAAAAGATCATTAAAACATATTTTTCAATCATTTAGGACTCATTTTAATATTATTAACGTTATCGTGTCTTGATGATTGTTTTGGAACCGAGATATTCCGTCTCGCAGTTGCTTTACCTATCACTGTTTATTTATTTATTTATTACTTTGTGGTATTTGATATTGTATATTATAACGATTTATAATTATGGCTTTTCTTTATCTTGCGAATGTTTGCATCTTAATAAATTATTTATTTTTTATATATAAATTTTAAATTTTAAATTTTATATATATTTTATATATTTATTTTTTATATATATTTTTATATATATTTAATCTTATTTCATCATTTTTTAGTCATGTTTTTCTATATATGTTTTTCTATATATGTTCTGGTTTTGCATGTTATTTTTAAGGATTTTTGCAAATATTCTCTTAATTTGATATATTCTGAAATTAAGTGTTATATATGCATTGTTAAGACATATTGTTGTTGAGATATATATAAATAAATATATATATAGGATATACAAAATAAACTATTCAATATTTATTATATATACTAGATAATATATACTGAGTAAAAAAATTTTTTTTTTACAATTAAAATTTGATTCACACTATCTGCACAATCACCATTAGAATAGAATAGAATTGTCAAATCGAAACAATATACCATTGTGTCATACATAGAGTATTAAAAAAATGATTCAGAATGTATATAGATAATAACCATCATATTGAATAAAAAAACCTTAATGAATAGACCAAAAATTCAACCATTTCTGAGATATAAATAATTTTATATATTAGTATATATTATAATTGATTTATTGTCTCTTCTACATGTTGCATACGATATAAAAAGAGAGAAATTGAGAAGTAGCATTGATAGTCTATTTGGAAGAATTACAGGTCCAGTGAGGTGATCTCTCATCCAATTGTAAGGATTGATTAATATCAATTTACTAATTCCTGGTGAAGTTTTCTATTGATATAGAAATTAAATCAGAACATTTTGAACGCGATCTATAAAAAAATCCTGGGATAAATCTTTACATCTTATATGACATATGTCACATATAGAAGCCAATAAGTCAATTATGATATGAACATAAACAAAATTATTTATAAAAACGATTGAATTTTTCTATGTTCATTAAAGCTTTTTTATTCAAATGGTTACTATCTACCATATACATTCTTAATCATTTTTTAATATCCTATATATATGACACAATGATACATTATTTCGATTTGACAATTCTATTTCCTAATGGTGATTGTGTAGATAGTGTGAATCAAATTTTAGTTGATAAATTTGGCGACAACAATTCTGTTGCCGCGAAGTTACCGCGCCAAGCCCGAGGATAACTTTCACCCTCGTCTCGCTCCTTATCTAACGAGTGTTTGGCGCAAACTTTGACCGGGCCATTATACATCACGAAATCCCTCGGTAAAATGCATATACATAAACTCCACCGTAGAGCGTGCGTACGTAATTCGTGGACAATCGGCTGCATACGTGGCTGGACAATCGTAAATTGCGCGAAGCCGCTCATTACTTACATTAGATAATGAGCAAAACTTAAATCCTATCTACAGGGAAGGGAAGGGAAGGGCTGTCGAAAAAGGCGTCTCGACCGCAGGTGCGCTTACGCAAATTGAGGAAAATAGAGAAAAAAAAAGTACTCGGGATCTCGGGAAGTACAAAGAATCGTCGTAAGATATAAAAAGAAAAAGAAATTCAAAAAGGCAACTTTGACGTGCTGAGTAAATACTTGTTGATCGAATTGTCAAGCGTACAATAATGAAACGAACTTGATAAGAATTCGTATTTTATTTTGATGTCACAATATGTATGAGCAACAGAATTGCTTAAATAATTGACTACAAGTTTGTGCGCATTACTGTTAGTTTCATTAAAGAAAATGTTTCTAAGCGTATGCATATTTCTACAAGAATCGTGAATATAAATTTTATTTATAGAGACAGATACGATCTGTAGATACACATATACAGATACACATATCATAGATATATATACACATATACATATCAGATTGTCTGCGTGCGATAAGCTTTTATTCAGGGGTCAAACTTCTGCGAGTAAGTGTATCCGTAATCATGCTGTTAAAAATAATTGTATTACATCAGAAAGAGAAAGTACGAGGGCTTCTCTGCTTTTAATGGCGACTTCATTTTCGTATTGCTTTTAGAGCGTTTCTGTTCACGGTTATTGTATGCGTTACGTAATGCAACGTTCACTTTTACGCCATTGTCGTAATAGCGTTTCGCCGAATACAACTCTCGCGTGCATTATTATAACACATATCTTCAATCTGCATCCAAAGTGACAGTGCGAATTTGCCTAATGACATCAGAAACGCGGCTTTCGAGTTCTGGATTATTTCTTTGAAAGGAAAAATAATCAAGCGCCACCACGTGCTACGACGTGCAAAGGAATGTAATTTTCTCGGGTTACTGCAATTTTCCATGGGTTTCTCAGTCATGCGCCGCACTCGTTTCTTCGCTCGATCCTAAGCGTACTTCTCTTCAACAAGCATTTCTCTAATTGCATCCTTATATTTTCACGCCATATATTATCAATCGAGAATTATTTTTACCTCAAAGCTCAATTTCCCGATTCTTCGCCTTTAATCCAGATTAGCATTCTAATCCTGCTGATAAATGAATGTGCTACGTCCTTTTACTTTACGTAAGTTTACTTTATGCAAAGATATCAACAATAAGGGATTGTTTACTCAATTCGAAGCGCGCGCGAGAGTTGTGGATAGAAGTTATGCAGTATATTTTACAGCACGTTAATTAAACGGGCAGCAATCGCGGTGGCATGGACAGTTAAAAGTTTCTGAACATATATAAATCTGTAATAGATTTCATTACGGTTTACAGCGCGACATGACACTCTATTAAAACTCGTACAGAATAGCACGGAATAGCGTCAATTGCATGACAATCTTGTTCTCGACAACCAGACTGCTTTTTAATTTGCAACGAGGATTTTATTTATGTTATTTAAATAAAAAACGCAGGAAGAAATATCTTTCAAATAAGTCCAAATGAATTAATGAAACATTTTGGATCCATTAGTTACCCAATGTATGAAAATTGTTGCATACAGAAAACGAACGATCGAATTTTATAGATAAATCTAAAGAAGAATCTACAGTTTATTATTATGAAATTCTCATTAAATTTATATATTAGAAAAATATACAAAATAAACATCAACTTTTTTATAATATTTAACTCAAATATTAGAGGAATGACCACACGATCTAAAATCGATAGATTTGTAAATATTACACGAAACTGAATAAAATCAACTCTTCCTTAAATCATACAAAATTTTTTTATTTCGGTTTCTAACTTTAGTGTCAACTTCATTTATTATGACACTAAACTTTAATATTTTATTTAGGACTGAAGTATCTTCGAAAGAGGAGCCAATTAATGAGAACCTTCCGGGCAGCATGTTTCCGTGTAGAGTATTTGATTTATCAGGCAATGTACCTCCGTCGTAGGAAAGGACGAAATGGATTTCTTCAACCCTCGTCCATCACTCCAAAGAACAGAGAAGAGTGGACCGTTCACCAGATCACTCCTCCGCCAAGAATATAGACTAAAGCTGGAGCGTCGTATTCAAGTCACGTGTTAGGGAAGGACTCATTTTAATTACAGTAATTGAAAGGAAGGCCCTGTCTTCGCCTTTTCTTCCTTTCTTGCGATCACATTTGTATGGATCTCTTACAACAATCACGGCGCTATCAAGAATTTGTTACATTTGCTGTATCGATAAATGACAACGTGATTAATTCTTTATATGCATTGTGTAAATATAATTATAACTTGTACATAAATAAATATTGGAAATTAAATATAAATAATATATAATTTCTTTGCTATATATTACGATTTAACAACAAAAGCAATATAAAATTATGTCTAATTGTTTACAAATCATTTTTTATTTATTTAATAAAAAATTATAACTATTATGAGAGTGATTGAAATTCATTTTAATCAAAATAATAATTAAAAAAAGATTGTTTTAATGTTTTAATTTAACATTCATTTTACAAGTAATTATTGTATCTTAATATCATATTACCAGCATAATGTAGACAGTTTATTCTGGTCACGTGGATTAGGAAAAGAGAACTTCTTTCAGTAAAGGCAGTAATTGAAAGGAAGCTTTCCACATTTTCCCTCTGCCGACGCGAAGGAAAACGAGAGGGCTCCAATCACTTCCTTACTTATTCAGAAGAAGCAGTTTCATTGATTTTGATTGCCCCGCAATCAATCACAATATACAACTATTTATATCGTTAATTGAAAAAATAAAATGCTTTAACGTGGTAATTTAGGAAGGGAAAAATTAAAATGATTTTCGATTTTAGCAATTTATAAATAGAATACTTATTGTAAACAAAAAGTGAAAAATAATATCAATAAATAATAAAAAAAATATAAATAAATATAATAGCAATTTATACAAAAATGTTAAAATAAATATTCATATAATTAGTTTCAATATAATATCTTCAACTCTTATTTCTCAAAGATAAATTTATTTTTAAACAGCATTCTTGCAAAATTTCGAATTCTATTCACATAGCAGAAAAATCTCCCTCGTATTTCTCTTCCAATTTTCTCGATAAAATATTATTAAATATTTTTCACAATAAAAAAATTCGATAACAACATACTATTTCAACCGACTCTCTTTATTGTTTTTTATTTGAATTGCTATGCATAGGCATTCATACATTCGCAGTAATAGATTCAAAAAATTATTATTTTATCGTACAATTAATTGTAATGCAAATGCAGAAAAAGAGTTTTATTTTCAAGAGTATTATTTTCAAGTTATGAGTGACTGTTAGCTGAACATTTTATACATTTTCATTTTAATACACAAATTTTTATTCGTGTTTTATATACAAGTTGTTACTTTTCTCGGTCCCATTATTAAAATGCATTGAAAATCTGAAGAAAAAAAAGGTTTAGAAGTAATAAAAGATGAAAAAATGAAAAACAATAGAGATAAAAAAGAAAGAAATAAGAGAATAAATAAAAATAGGAATAATTAATCAGAATGAATTATAAAAATATGAAGATTTAAATCATGACAATAGAATGTAATGTAAATTATATTAATTATTCTGAAATAGGCACATATAAAATATAGAATTATGAAATAATAAATACTAATTATTAAGTAAAAAAGAATATAATATATCATACATCGTAAACCGGAAGTCCTAAAAATTGCAAGACAAGTATTTAAAAAATTAATAAAAATGAAAAATTAATTTATTGAAGATTGTTTTTCTATGCAAAGATAATTCATTGCGATTTTGATGCAGTATATGAAATACGAACTTCGTATAGTCCTGTGCTTTTATCGATCAACTCGAGCACGAAATGCATCGAAGTTGTAGTAAAGGAAGAAAACGCGATTACACACTTGTCGTTCGCGTAAGTCGTGGCTGGATTTCTTCGCTCGGTTTGACAGAGGTTTGCAGATGATATCATAAGTTTCTGTGAACTTTAATTATCGCAAAATAAAAGAATATAACTTTGGCCAACTCGTTAGAAGTTTGGTGACTGCAGATTCCCCCGAGAATGAAAATTATGCTCGCGCATCTTCCGCGCCACACATTCGCAGCAAATTTAATACCCGCGTAATAATGTCGAACTCCATGACCAAGCGAATCAGCTTTTGCACTACTTCGCAAATAAGGAAAGATCGCACACTTCGCAGGATTACACGAGTCGCGAAAGAGGATTTCATTGCGGTTAACTTCAAACATAATTTCGCAAATTTCAATCCTTTACCTTAGCAAAATTTTTTTTCTAATCGAGAGAGAGAAAATTTCACGTTTTATAGACATATAATAAAAAATTAATGATAAAACGAATTGCAGCAGATAGATATTAAATAGAACAAACAAAATAATATGGATATGGTAATGCATCCTATTTAAAAAATATATAAATAACTAAAGATCATATTATATGTATAAAATCAAGTTGTTTTAATCTTTAATTAATTATAAATCAGTTAATGTCAATAAACGTTCTTTCTTTTAGTTTAGAAAATATTTACAGATAATATTATACCTGTATTCGCGTACACAAGTTGATACGATTACAAATTACGATATATCGCAGTTGAGCAGTCTAGAGAAGAATAAGAACTGTTTTCGACCAGTAAAAGACCAGTAAAAAACGTAAAAACTTTTCTAATATAAAGTTCGTCCATTAGCACCGTAGATAGATTTCTTTCTTCATATGATATCTGCAGACATGTAAGGCTATTGTTATCACACTTGTCAGCATATGTTATATCTTTGAAAGCAGCAAAAGAACGGCACAAACCCATTCTATATTTCCAACGACATTTTTGCAGATTAGATGAAACTTTATAATGTTTATAATGTTAATAATTCTTCGAGAAATAATATCAGTATCGGCAATATCATAAAATTACATAGAAAGAATGGTTTTGTTAAAATATCTAAAAATTTAACTAGATATATTTGAAAATAATTCTATTACATCAAAATAATTATTTAGGACACAATCTGACTGCTAGAATGTAAAAACTTTTTACATTCGAATTGCTTGTATGTTCTAAACAATAATTTTAATAGTCTAACAAAATTATTTTCAAACTTATTTTTAGCTAACTTTCTAAATTTTTTAGCAACATCATTTTTTCCATGTAATATTGCAAAAACGATTATTTTTCTAATGTATTTTGATAATTGGAGGACAAGGAAAGATCGAAAATTTCCATTAGAATAGTAGTTAAATAACAATTTTGCGTGTTCTCATTAAAAATAATTAATTGAATAAGTAAAAAATTAGATGTCTTTGATATATGTTCTGGATATTTTACATTTCTTGTCTTCAAAGATTTAATTTACGGTTGTGTCACACATAATATTGTTGTACTTTAAAGAAGAAAATCCACAACAGCGTATTTTAGGCTATTCAATTTAATTTTTGTTTCTCACTTCGACGCTCGACCACCTGGAGCTAATTAAGTTCAACGTAACAATCGATTGAAAAGTTGGACGACCATCCGATAAATTTAATCAAAAGGATGAGCGCGAGCGGTGCGGTGGTTGCGACTCCTAACTAGATGAAGGACTCGGCAAAGTTTTCCGCGGGATTTTCCCACCGGCGCAAAATGGCGTGTGGTTATGAGCGATGAAACGGCGGTGAGTGCACTTCTTCACTCACTGGAGAGACGAAAAGTTTTATAGATATCGAATAAGTACTACGTAGAGGGAGAAAATGAAAGAAAAAGGCTGCTCCCTCTCCCTCAAACAGCCCTTCACAGGGCACTAAACCGGCTACCGCGAGAGACGAATTTCCACATTTAATTCCATGTCTCCCTCTCTCTCGTATTTGCTTTTTTTTCTAATGGCGGCTGTGTATGGCTTAAACTTTTTTTTACACAAAATCGTTATAAAGCGCGATTCCCAACGGTACCCTAAATTTTTTTATCGTTTTATGACTCGCATATATCATCCGGAAAATGGGAGTTTTGCAAGAATTTTAAGTAACATTACCACGCCAGTCGGCGGTTTCATATGAAAAATATTTTAAGTGAGTAATTTCCATAAAGGCTTCAAAAAATGACGAAATCTACATTTAAAGAATTATAGCTTTTGGATCGATTAACAGTAAGGATTATATTTTATATTTGTACGAGCAGTTAAGCTGACAATTATCAAATATTAATTAATGCAGCTTAGTTTAAAATGTCTGTTTTATTAATTTATTCAGTTTATCTTTCTCATTCCTCCCGGATTACACAAACTGAAATACTCAGACAAACGAGCAGCTATAATAAATGTAATATAAAATGTTATCGCGAATAAGCTCCAGCATTAATTTCTATGTTAATGAGTATAATGATCGCAGATACGCAAAGTAGATATTGTCTCAGCTGAAATCTACACACGGCATCGTTATGTTAATATCAAGGTGACCTCTAGCGATTTCGCATGTATATTTGGCGATGATAACAGCCTTAAGAGTTTTGTTTGCCGCAATATTATAACTAATATTGGCTTAATATTCATTTATTCATAATGCAAAATTCTCGTATTCCAATATCATATCGAATCTCACGACATCCTCTATTATATTCTATTTAGTTACGCTCGAGAATATATTGCTGGAATCCTTTACGACTATAGTAACATCATAGTCACGTATGAGAAACGCGAATCTATTAATCTCATATCGATTGGCATATGTACCCGTGCAATATTGTGTTACGTGACATCCCCATATAGAATCAATGTTATCCCATTATAGACAATGCCGCTAATCGATAAAGCGTAAAACCCCAGCACAGAACTTTATGCTAAAATTATGCGAGCCAGTATCGTAAATCACATCAGTCTATATTTATATCGCGTTTTCTGTTATCAAAGCAATCGGAAATTCTATCCTCTTAGGAAATGACACTATCTCATCGGATAATATTTATCAATTTGCTAACCTGAAATAGATTCAGTGAATTTTACAGCTATGTTCTCTCTCTCTTTCTCTCTCTCTCTCTCTCACACACTTTCTTTCACTCTCTGTATCTAAAATATTACTGTACATAAAATCGTGACTCTTTACCATTTTTAAATTAAGACTTATCGGTTTGTTCCATCACTTTACTAACTTTTAAAGGATAAGACTAATACAATTACAGAGTATACAAGTTTTTTTTTCAATCCACTTATCCATTTTATCTGGAAATAAAATTCAATAAAGCGCATTAAGAAAGTTTCATGAAAAAAGAGATTCGATATTGTCGATTCTGATCATTGCACAACAGTTGCTGATTAGGCCTACACATCTAAAGAATAATACATTAAAAACATTTTTTGCTTTATTTCAATTTATGTCGACAGAATTAATGAAGTATCGACTAATGCTGATGTATATAAATATATGTCCATATATACTCGGGAAAAAAAGTTTTATATATAATTATATAAAATTATATAAAAGTATATATAATTTTATATAAGTTTATATAATTATACAATATATAAAATATTTTTTCTCGAATAGGTATACATACTATTCGACGTTTTTATATTATACGAGACTGAAATTTTATATTCCCAAAACAGTATACAATATTGAGAAATAGATCACAATGAACTCTCTTTCAATGGTTCGTGGCTGGAAATTATATCAATAAAAACAGAACAATATTTTGCTATATAAAAATCCAAGTATTTAAAATATTTTCTTATGAGAGATACACGGCGAGATCACAGCAATAATGTCGTTTATCGCACAAATAAGATTTATATTAAAATTTAAAATTTAAATATTAGCTCTAATTATTTGTAATTACTTACAAAAAATTCTAACGATTATTTTTCATAGCATGTTTTTCAGTGTTAGTATATGATTCTGTTCTGAACAAAATATTATTATCAAAATATATTTCATCGATTTAAAGATAAATATTTTTTATAAAATAAATGAAATTAAAAAATATCATAAGATAAGTGAGATAAAAGGTACCAATCTTTAAATCGTTGAAATTTACTTTAGTAAAAATTTCCTCAGCATACATATTCACATCTTATTAATTTTTCACATGAGCGATATGTCTTAAGAAAAAAATCACAATCAATATGTCAGAATACGAGTGTATTGTACGTTCACGTTAATTTGTGGTCCAGCCGTTCCTGTCCGCGTGTCTTCACAGTAATTGACAATTTCGCACTCCAACATGGAACTAGTAATTAAGCTGCCATGCGTACAGCCGGATGTCGATTTTTTTCATTCAGTGACGAGACTCCGTCGACCAATCCTAGCCAGATCGAGCCCGTCCGTTTAATCTCGCTGACTTCTTTTTCTCTCATCCGGGGAAACGCGACAATTAGTTTTTGAACGGCTCTCTCGCTAGTCCGGAGTTTAAAGAGACAAAGGTTGAAAGAGAAGTACATTCGTTGGAAAAATATCACCATCGTATAAAAGAAAATATCTTTTCATAGACGAGTGATTGCAGAATGTCTATTTTCAAAAGACATCTCTTAATAGAGTTTACGTCATATCATTTGATATAGCTATAAAAATTTCATTTGTACTTGTAATGTAAAAGTAGTAACATACAAATAAAATTATCCTTGTATTATCGAAAAATTTTACTAATTTACATTTTAAGAAAAGACTACGCTGCTATTTATTTTTCTATCAATCCTATCGTTATGATCTATCCTTACAGAAATTTAACATTGGTAAGTAGTGATTAATTATTTGTTTTGAAAATAAAAGCATTGTTGTTTAATGCTTTTAATACTACAAAATAAATAATTTTCAGTATTGAGTTGATCAGTATATTAAATTTAATTTCTTTAAGGACACATCGTACAAGACATGAACAGGATTATTGGAGCAAAATGTTTCTTTTGATCGGAGAACACGCCGAAGCATAAACCGATACGGCTTGAATCCGGAAGGAAGATTATATGGGCAGTCGAATTATCTCGCGCAGCTGGTTAATACTCGAGCAGAATGGAATGATTACACGCGTATCTATCTGCACACCCGCTGATTCTACCCGGCTAGCTGGCAACGTGATGACACACGCAAAGCGAAACGTACGGGCGTAAATTGACAGAAATACTCGTCCATCTGCACGCCGACGTGGTTACGCGTCCGCAAAGTGCCTACGTCGACCAGCGGAATTAAATATGCACATGGCTTTTATGCACCTGTAAATATCAACGAGAGCTCGCATCAATTCCCTGATAGTGATGAGCATTTTTTTTTTTAATATCTCGCGTAATATTTTTGGATGTTTTTTTTTAAAGACTTTAGGGGAAGAGGTTTCAATTCAATGTTGCATTCTACGAATCGGTTCTGCAAACAGCTTTTTGCGCTTTCGATTTTCGTGATTCTGTCCCATTACGAATGGATGATCGAAGGAAATATTAATAACGCGCTACGTGAACGGTGACCGTGATTTGAATTTTTCATAGGTTGTGTTTCTTCAATCTGTCAATCGCTGAAGTCTGCATTATTTACAGCAAGGATAACTGCAATGCTTACCAAAATATTTCGTTTTATCAGAAAGGAACAGAACACATGAATAATAAGGATGGAAATTTGAGACTGAATCTTTTCAGAAAGAAAAATTATACAAATTCCGAATTGGATAATTTATATATATAATTTGCGGTTATTTATTGAAATACAAGTTAAATCAAAAAGTATCTCAGAAATATTCATATTTCATAATACTCATTCTCTAAAACCTTTAGAGTGAATCTCTTTGTGAAGAGTAAAATCTCACTTCTAAATTGAGCATTATTTTTTAAGAAACTAATTGACTTAATTGTAACTTTTAAGAATGAGATTTTACTTTAACAAATTTGGAAAGCAGTAAACACTAACAGTAACATAACATTAATGTTAGAATTTCACGTTTAACAATATAAATGTATGATACATATTTTATGTAACAGTTACTATTGGGTGCGAAATTATTATTATATACTTACTGTTACTTTTGCGTTTACTAAATAATACGGCGTCCAATCAGAAAGGGACAATCCCGAAGAAAGACGGAACGAAATTATTCTGCAAACATTCTTATATACGGGAAAATTGAAATGATTGTCATAGATACACTTATGCAAGTGACCAACGTGCGTTCGCAAGATGGACAAAGAGGATATGCAAACAAGTAAATATGCATATCGATCACGTGAGCTGCGCACCTCGAAGGGCAGCCTAACGCAATGTATATAATGTACATACATACTGGAATGATTGGCCAGTTGTATTCTGTCAGGCGTACATCCGGAAGTGCACGGTTCAATTACACTGTTCATGCTTAGTGTGAAATTCATGCGTGACAACAATCTGTGACACCGCACTGCCCCATAAAGCGACATATTGGAGAAATTAGTTAAAATTTGGTCAAAGCGACACGACGCGCTGACCGACCGAAACGGTCTGCATTTCCATTCGTGACATATCGTACAATTAGAGAAGATAGCATTTTAAAGTAGCGAGATCTATTTCTAATTTCTATTTCAAATTTTTTTGTATAATTCATATTTTTATTATCGGAAATTTTAGTCTTATTCAATTATGACTCAGTTAGATAAAATAATAGGATATCGATTTTTAAACAAAAATTGATTTGGCTAGAATTCAAAATTCCTATAAATTTCTTGTCTCTTCTTTCTGTGAATAATAAATGTCTCTTATTCTAATTTTATTAATTACGTTAATGCTAACGATTTATTGACATTTTAATAATATTTTCACTAGTAGGGGTGCAAAACGAGAGTATCGCGACTAATAATGACGTAGATGAATCCGAAAGCCGTGTATACATGGCCAAGAATCTTACGCTTCGTTCGCGTGAGCAAAATTTTTGACGGCAAGCTGACACGTAATTTCCTCACCTTCTTCCTTCACTCTGCTCAACTTCTGATCTCTAGATCCAAGTAGGCAAGTAAGTTTCGAAGAAAGGGTCCGATGCAATCGCTAGCGTTGAATGTTCGAGCAAACTCGGGCGATTCCTTTCATAACGAGGGAAGTCAGTTAAATCTGCAAGGAATACGTGAAGCAAATATATAATGCAACTTTGACAAAAAATATCTAAAAATTCACCGTATCAATATATTTTTACATTTATAAACAAATATTTTATGTACATTTATAAAATATAATTTTTTATTTTTATAAATATATTATATACATATATTTATATGATGATATATATAAGAACATAAAATAAAATAAAATAAATAAATAAAGCTTCAAAGGTATTATTTTATTATAATACATTAACAAAAAGCAAGAGAACTTCTTCATTAATGCGGAATGATTCTTTAAAGAAGAATTAACGGTTTACTAGAAATTAACTAAACGTTTTTCTTTTTAATGACATACAGCAGATCTCGGTTGATATATAATGTATGTTGATTCGTAGGAAAAGATTAAAACCATTAACATCGCTATTAGTGACGGCGCGATGTGACATCCCGGAACGATTATGTATCCTGTTGTACAAATCGAGTCGAAAAGCGGATGTCGAATGTCGCCATGCGCGTCGCGCACGGTTATATAAAGCAATGTGTTCTGGTGTTCCTGGTGTTCTCGAGTACACGCAAACAAGTGTATTCGAATAACGTAACAGAAATAACATCCCCGAAGGCACGCTCGCTTTATCCGCCACGGGATACGCATCGCTTTGTGTCGAGCTCCACTCCGAGTCGCGGATACGAAACAATATGTACAATGGCAACATTGTTGAAAGTTAACCGCGTGATAGCAAATGGATATCCCACTATGCGCATCGGAGATTCCTCTGAGAGGGTGAGACAGATAAATAGAGGGACAAGAAGAGAACGAGGACGAAATTGATTTAAATTTCGACCGCAAAAGTGGTCGGAAACGGGGACGAGCTGTAGAAGTGAAATAGCTCGATTTAATTGCGTTTGCGAACTATTTTCACCCTTCCATTTTCAATCAGTTATCTTCTTCAAACCCGACCTCGAGACCGATCGCGATGTGATAGGTGGCTATTTTTCTCTCTTGACGAACTGTAATATCAACAAAATGAAAAATGGTACACATCATTTATAGTATCATATATCTATATTGAGCGCTCAAAGTCGCAATTGAAATTGAAGTTTGACCGATAATTGATAGATTAAAATAGCACGTGGTAATTTTGTGGAAGTCAAATTAAAACTCTAGAGTCGAGAAAAGAAGAAATAGGAAAATGACACTTTAGCAATATTTATTAATTCAACTTTAGAAGCTTTAGAACTTTAGAATCTTAGGAAACAGAATAACTTTTGTTTTACTTAATGAATTATAATAATATTTTATATAATGTTCTGATTAATTATTAAAGGATTTACAAATACATACACACACACACACACACACACACACACACACAGTAACATTGTATATTTTATGGTTATTTAAGACTAAATTATGTAGATACACAAAATAAAATTTAATATTTGACCATGATATTCTTATATGTAGTTCGATGAATTGATATGTTTAATAAAAAAATTTGTTGTAGGCTTGTGTTATTAGTGATATTCAATACGAACATATTTTATGCATTTTATATCGCACTTTATGTTTATTAAACTTATTAGTTTTGTGGAATGTAGGAATTTTTTAATACAACAAATATATCCTATTTTTATCCGAAACATTTCAATCGCTTAAAATTTTTATTATATTTTGCAGAAAAATGTATTACACAAAAATATGTTGCAAATAAACTGCGAATACGATAAAAAGTAAATACGCAAAGATCAGGAAAGCGTACTATGAAACATGTGGGAGCATTAAAACAGGATTTGATGTGTCACGGCATTGAGTTATGGTTGCGGATAAACAGTAAAAAACGCGAATACGAGAGGAGAGGAGATATTTGAGAAATATCCTACAACCGCAGGATGTACGAGTCGCGGAGATAGCGCGGATCGATCGGCCACTTCATTAATGGATAAAGTGTTATGGCGGTAATCTCGTTGCCATGTATCTGCAGTTGGAACGCGAGCCAAAATCTTCCGCGTGATAATTATGTAATATTGCGCGGTTGCGCAAGTTGTGCGCCCGCATTGCGCACGTAACGAGGCGGTGGTCGCAACACTTTGCAATCGCAGTTACATGGATTACTTTGGCATTACTGCAGATAGCTTCTCATTATGGGCAATACAGAGACTATCAGCTTTAAAAGCGTACAGTATAATTTCTTTAGCTGAACTATAGAAGAATATTATTATGTATTCGAGGAAATGCAATATTTTTATAGATGATGTCGCATTATGAGAAATTAAACATTCAACAAGATCTTTTCGTTTATTCTATTGTTACAAAAAGTAACAATAGAAGAATATTATTAATTAAATAAAACGTATACGTAATATGAATAAACAAAATGAAATTAAAACGTCTGTTTGCATTACACGTTTGAATAAAAATGATAATTTTTTGCACAGTATTATTTAATTCATGTTTTAATTTATTTTAATTTTTCACTACAAAATAACTGTAAATAATTTCCTATTATATCTAATTCTTATCCATTATAAAGTAACTGTACAGTTTCAACAACTCACTTCTTTCTTCTCAATTGTTATTCTGTGAATTACATATGTACATATTATATAAACACGGAAAAGACATGATACACCAAATATTTTTTAATAGACCAGTATGTTTTAGATAATGCTATCCCAAATATTTTGACATACATATACAAGATATATACAGGGTGTTTCAAATTTTTTGAAAATTCTTTAACATTTTGCGATTTTCGCAATAGTTAAAAAGATATTAATTTCTAAGAATTTCTAATAAATTTCTAGTAAAATCGACATAAGACAACTTTAAAATATTTTTCAAAACTTTTAATCAAATATTTTACAAATTCTTTCTTAAAGATTTCTTAAACTTAATATTGTTTTCTGTCGATTTTAAATATACTGCTTACTGGGTTAATTAAAAAAAAATTATAAAAATTGCAAAATAGTAGAGGATTTTTCAATCAGTTTAGTCTGCTCTATCTGCCTATAAGCGATGTATCAAAAAGTTTGAGACACCCTGTATAATGTTACTGACACTGTACATTGTCGCTCTGTTAGAAACAAAGAAGAGCTTTGAGAAGAAGCTTACCCATCGTCACAGCTTAAGCTTTAAGAATAAATGAGCGCGCGTAAAATATGGAAGTTGCAGCAAATATGTGAAGACTTGATCGTCGCAGGACGGTAGTACATTTATCTGATAAAGAGGCTCATCAGTCATCGCGCGGTTGCATAAATCATTGGAAAGTTGGCGGCGGAGCGATTTGTAATGTCGGGAGCGGGATATCCCGTATTTTACGCCCAGGCTGTATTATTTCTGAGGGAGAAGAGGGTACGGGGATTCTCCGGGAAATGGTGCTTTATCACGTGAACGATAATTACTTGATATCAATCTAGAGCAATGTCATTAAGTGCCTAGCGCAATCGAAAAGCCGAACATGTATTATTGCCCGACTGCGATTTTTTCGCAATAATAATGAATTTTCAACTAGAAGTTATCGTGACTGCTATTCATTTCCTGGAACATCATTTGCTTCAAGCGGAACATTCGTTCCGACCGATGTACTTTTGCACGTTTAATTGCATTCGAACAAGCACTGCTTCAATACTGCGTAACGGTAAAACAGTTAAAAATATATACAATACATAGTATACTGTATATGTGATAAATAAAGAATATAAAGCAAAAATACACACACACACACACACACACATACACACACACACACACACACACACACACAGAAGATAATTCATTAAAAACGCAAACGTATTTCCTCTTCTCTTGGAGTCTGTGACATTTTGCAATTCAGAAAAAAAGAAATTATATAATAAAATGTCAAAAGAATATTTTTATAAATGCAAACCATAAAAATTATACTATCTTATGTTCCACACAACTCCATAATTTAAAAATCAAAAATTTAAGACACGTTGAATTGTTATCAACGGAATGTATTAATAATTTATATGCATACAATTAGTTTTCTTATGAGAGAAGAGATAGTTAAAATCATTGTACACTATTTTACCCAAATTGTTAATTATGTTTAAACAAATTATTTTCTATAATTAGAAATGTATAAACATAAATATATGAATATTATGTAAAAAATTAATTTAAAAAATACATATTCTAAATAAACTCATAAACTTATTTATTAAATAATTTAATTACTCTTCTCGCTAGCAATAAAAAAAAATAAAAAGATATACTTTTGTTAAAAATAGCTAAAATCTAAATCATATTGCAAAAACTATTATCGTGATCATCTATAACAACGCGATTCGCAATCGCAACCACTTCGATATATCGTGAAAGAAGACAAATGCCTTCTATCTCGCTTAAACCTCACTTTAGAGGAACTTTCGCGCTCTCAATCGTCGTAACGAGAAAATGATACTGTTCATCGTTTCTGGATACATGGACAGCGTATCCTTTGAATCGCTCCCAACTATATGTGTATCGTAGAATACAACTATTGATTTTGTACAGCGCCTGTATTTGTGTTTCCGCCTGAAGCTATACCGTGTACATCACTTAGTTCACCTTAAAAGAGAAAAAAAAGCTGACATAGCAAGAGATGTTCTGTGGTGATAGTAATACACACTAAAAACAAGCAGTGTTTTTCAAAGTTTTAAAAATGACGATAGAAAAACGTGAAGAACGTGAAGTAAAAATAAATGACAAAAATATAAGCTCGATATTAATATTGTCATTTTCACATGCAATCTTGAATTTTTATATGAACCATTAATATTGACATTTTTTTTTCTTTATTAATTATTATTATAATTTATTATCTAATGGTTTTCTTCCTCTGCTTCTTGAATTTTTTTTTTATACCACATTAATTTTATTTTGATAATTGTAAGAGATCTCGAAAAAGGATCGATATGTTTCTAAATCGTTCTAGTGTACCGCCGTCACGCGCGAATTCTGCCACTTCATCCGCAATTGATCGCCATACGCGAGAACGAAAAGAGAAAATAATGATGACGCACGAGTTCACCCTCTCTTCTTCATTCTTCTCATTTCCCGTATGGCATGCCACGAGATATCGGGCCGAATCACGAGTAGTAACCATTCAAGGAGGTAAGCTTTATATATGATCAGACGCGGTAGCAATTTATTCCTTTCCACCGTCGCCGTTCTCCACATCCTTTCGAATGGGACTTCTCTCCAAAAAGGAAAGCTCATTCAAGCAAAACAACAAACAGCATACAGCAGAACGTATTAAATTCATTATATGATATTTTTATAGATACGAAGCGTTTGCGTGGCTAGGCTAAAAATAATATCTTCTTCGAAAGAGGAAAAAATATATAAATTTAAAAAATATAATTGAATAAAAATTTAACAACAAGATCTATTCACACTGTTAATTCAAATAAATTCGATATTTTGATTCTTTATTCTTGATAACACTAATTATAGACAAAGATAAAAACGATCGTATTTGGACAAGTATGTGAATCTCAAAGAAATATATATATATATATACACGTTTCAAAAGTGCCGACAATGCTTTTGTTCCTCTCTCTCTCTCTC
>NW_012130116.1:83816-91933 GCF_000143395.1 Atta cephalotes | reverse complement strand
CTCTCTCTCTCTCTCTCTCTCTCTCTCTCTCTCTCTCTCTCTCTCTCTCTCTATAATACAGATTTTTTTCATATATATATATATAAATAATTTAAATTATGTGTTATTACATCTCTATTATTTATATTATATCCATATTATTTGTTATTTTTTATTAATAATTAGATATTAATATAATTAATTAAAATGATAAATATAAAATAAAATAAAGTAAAAAATCACATAAAATAACAAATTTAAAAAAAAATAGCAACAGTAATATACAGTGTTTCCACAATTACCCATTTATATAAATATTATATATATAAATCACGTCGTGTCAACTTGATTTAAGAAATCGGACGAAAACTTACATATGTACATTCAATACGTTGACGATAGTGTCTCCTTATAAAAAAAAAATGATTCATTTCCTTATAAAAAGAAAATTCGTCATCAAATCTTTAGTTCATGAGTTATAAAAAATAGTGTCTGTCAAATATGGACATATATACACATGCATGTTACGAATAAATATGCGAATGAGGATATTGCGGAGAAGGCGACTGGACGTAACAGCTTGCTTAAATTCCATCTAAATTCAAAACAGAACTGAAATTGCCACCAACAGGCGCGCATGGGATCTGCGACGCTTGCGACAAGCAACGGTTCTAGCTCGCCAGACACGTCAGGTCAAAGGCCAACAAGCAACGACGCTTGCCACTGTCTCGCCGCTTTTTAAATGTCCCTCTTCCTTCTTACGTTCAAACCCAATAGAGCGCAATATGATATTCTCATCTCGTGGAAAAAAGTAAACTATATCTCCTCTTTAGGAAGAAAAATATCGGTTTCGTTTGCTGTGGCTGACATTTAATTAAATTGTGAGTCTCTCTGTATATCAAACAAAATCTTAAATAACTCAAGTTAAATTTCAGACAGTGAGATCGGTGTGACTTTTCTTTACCAAAAATATCGAATAACTAATATCTGTAATACGAGATTATAGATACTATTAGAATACAGATGACGATAAACGGTTTTTTCACAAAATTGAGCTCCAAAGCAATTAGATTTTAAGAAAAATTTTATTTATGATTTAATTACATATTTAATAGATTAAAAATTAGTAAGCTGTGAAAAAATCAGATACTGAAAATTTTTTAAAATGTTCTATCTTCTGTTATTTAAGAATTTATAATTTTTAAATGTGAGAGAATTAGAATTTAGTACAATGTTATATAAATATTGTTTTTCATTAATTATGAAATAAAACTTTGATGGAAAAATATGTGTTCTTTTTACAAACAAGATAATATTGTCGTCGTTTTTACAAACAAGATAATATTAGTCGAACCGATTGGGTGCAATTAATATTTAAATAGATTTGAAAACATCGTTTTAATGTGTTTTCTTTTTTTTTTGAAATTTAATTATTTTATGCAGCCTTCATTTATTTTATATTATTATTATACATTATCTATTATATAATTATACAATTAATCAAAATAATAATATGTGTATCAACAATATATGTAATTATACATGTTATTATTTTAATTAATTATGTTAATATGTTTAATATCTATTATATTAATATTAATAATAGTAAATAGATATATAGCTAAGTATTTATTTATTAAAAAATATAATAAACATAATATTAAAATTTGATAAAGAACTATATATATATCAAGAAAGATTTCATCACCGCATTGAACGCACAAATTCGTTAGTATTAGATTAGTGGGTGATCGTTTGGAAACACTGTTTCCTTTTCTTTTTGAAATATATTATAAATGACATTTTGTTATAAATTAAATCAATTAATTTCGTTATAAATTATATGTTTATGTAATATTTATACAATTTTTGTCTTCAGCAAACAAAAATATTATTTTAAAGATCTAAAAAAAAAATTTATTAAAATCAATTAATTGAACTAAATCAAATTAAGAAGCGAGCTTATATAAAGAGTGTAATCTTTTATTTAGAGAAAGAGTAATTTTCAATTCACATAAAGAAATTGTAACTTGTAAGATTTTATTCGCTTTTCACAATCTTACTCTTTATTCACGCATTATTTACTTATACCTAATATTCAGCTGATTCAGTACACTATATTTTATGAATACTTTTCGATTATATGTTACATTTGGATACAGAAGAATTACATTTACTGTTGTTACTATAAACTTGAAGAAATTCGTTATTATAATGGCTTACCTTAACCCGTATGTAAACAATCAAAAACTTGAATTCTAGTATAAATATATTATGATAAATATATCATATTGTAACTATCATACAATATATTCATCATCAATAAAATGAATATATTATATCAAAGATACATATTTACTTGTATAATATTTAAAGTCATTATCACGTGGCAATTATATACAGAATATTCGCTGCATCGATCACCGCGATCCTCTTTTAAGGTTGACAAGTAATAGCCATTATATTTTGCCGCAAAGAAATAAATGATAATCAAATCTGACAAACATAAGAAATAAGAAAATCAAAATGTCCGTTTTTTTATTCCTGCACTAGACTACACTAAAACTCTCTTTTTTTGCCAAATATCAAACATATACCTATCTCACTTTAAATTCCAAAAGTATATAGGAATTTAGCCACAGACAGAATTTAGAGGATAAATCTAAAGTCACATAACAAAAGAAAACTATTGCATTTAGCAAATTAAATTGCTTATAGTAAAACTTGTCGATAGTATTAATTAGTAATACGATATGGTGCTGATCTACATAATAATGTATTATGTGCTAATGAATTTATTCCAAAAGCAACTATGTAATTTAAAAAAAAATGTTTCATAACAAAATTATGGTAAGATTGATTTTTTGAATAAAAAAATTATTAAATATTTTTAAGTTCATCAAATTTAAATATAAAAAAATCATAAACAGATAAAAAATTTAATTTCTGTTTATAATTTTTCTTTCGTTAATTTATTTAAAAAGTAATTATCAGAATATATGTAAATAAACATGTGAATATATATATATATGTACACATACGTATATTATATATATAGTATCTGTATATATATATATATATATATATATGTATATATATATATATATATATATATAGTATATAATATATATTATATACTATATCGTAATATTTACGCGGTCAAATTTTATAATGGCACGTCTAAATGCGGGCTCAGAGATTTAAAAATTAAAGTGTAGATTGATTTGATAATAGTGCCAATGATAAATTATTGGTTTGTGAATAATTGAATAACATTCTCAATGTATCCACAATTATGTTGCAGAATGTTTGCGAAAGGATTACATGATACATTTCAGCAAACTAAAAATTTCTTTACATACTGCGTATATCTGTGATCACTTACAGAGTTATCTAACATATATTATACTGCGGCGAGGCATAGAGTAACGCATCCAAATCTACGCTACTCTCAAATAATGAGATAAAGGGCCTTGACACATAAAAAAACTTAAGCAATAAAATGTAAACAGTAAGCGAATTGACCAATCACAATAAGAGTAAGGCCATAACGTAAACAGTAGCCAATCCAACATGTTAATTTCTTTATCATTTACGTCTTACTATCTTAAGTTTTTTGTGTGCCATGGTCCAAAGAACGCGAACTCGAAATAACACCTAGCGATTGGAGTTCAAATATAATATTCAATCAGACTTCATAAAAATAGAGAGATTGAAACAATATCCGAAATAAATCTTAATGCTAATCTTTTTTCTGTACAATATGTAGCTGTTTACTACTCGCAAATTTATCTGAAATAAAAATTACCACACATCATGTTTGTTCCTATCAAGTATCAAGATACAATATATCTAAATAGACTTACGATAACATTCGTCAATTTATCAATAAGTTCACTAATTATAAAAGTTAACAACACATTAGAAGTTTACAGTAATATAGCAGTGTTTCACTGCTATAATCAAGTTGCATACATACAATTCTTGGTTGTACTTTTATAAGATTCTGCTATTTAAGATGTAATTGAAATTATTCGATTAAATATTTAAATTACGTTTCCAATTGCTTTTACAAGAAGCAATATAATGCTTCTTAATTATCATCAGCATCATCATCATCGTCAGATATATATTTTTTAGTAACTCTCTTTCTACGACCGCCTCTTCCTTCACCTTTTCTTCCTTTTAGTTTAATTTTCATTCTTACACTAGAATCCGCATCCGAGCCGTCTTCGCCATCTGTGTAATAAAAAATACGTGAAAAAAAGGTTTAAGAAAAAGAAAATCAAATTTTAGTACTCGCTGAATAATTATATAATTATATAATAAATTAAAAATTATATAATAAAATTTATATTCAAAGATACTAGAAGGTTTACGGGTTATCGCCATATTTTCATCCATTGTTAATGCCAACGTTTCATGAACCTTGCTGTTCACTTCATCAGGATGAGAAACGCAGATATCAGTGCGCTTCTCGCTCTGATGAAGTGAAGCAAGGTTCATGAAATATTGGCATTAACAATGAATGAAAACATAACTCGTAAACTTTTTAGTATCTTTGAAGATAATACCTAAAAACGTCAAATTATCAAAATATTTATACCTTTATCATCTCCATCGGAATTATTACCTTCCTCTTCAAGACGCTGACGCGCATTTGTAAAAACGGATTGTAACACTATCGAGTCTTCGTGAATTAGTGATGCTTCTTCGTTATAAATTTGAGCGTTTTTACAAAGTTGCATGAAATCTTTCTCAAGCTCGTCTAAATCAGCATACTGGAAAAGATAAAATTATTGAATATTATTTAATATTATAGACATATATATCCAAAGAAAGCAAAAAAGGATGTAGTAAATACTTACTTTGCCCTCTTCGATTTTCTGCAATAACTTATTAATAGTTAAAGGTTTCTTAATAATCTCATAGTAGTCCGGTAATTCTCTTCGTGAAGGTAATTTCATAAAAGGTTCACTCAATAATCGGCCATCGCTACTGTCGGTATAATTAACAACTAATGTGATTAATTTTTTCATAGCCCGTTTCATTTTCGGATCGACCAAAGATCCGGCACCTCTTCGTTTCTTCGGCATAGGCTCGTCATCTTCCTCGCCTTTCTTCTTACGTTTCCGTGTCTTCTTTTTCTTTTTATCATCTTCTTCTTCCTCTTCATACTCAGCGCCATCATCATCAATTGCCTTCAACCATTCTTTTTCGGTTAAACTATCTGTATAATCAACTTCTTTACGTTGCCTTGAACCTCTTCCAAGGAATCTATCTTCATCCTCTTCGTAGGTCCATCTTTCCACTTCATCGTCATCCTTAACCAACCAATCGGGCAACTCAGCTTCTTCTAGCAGTCGTGATTTGCGATTTGGACCTAATTTGGCCTCCTCACGTCGCCGTTCTAAATCTAATTTCTGGAATATTTCGAATTCACCTTCTGTTCTAGCAATCATTTGATTTACAGTTTCATCGTCGGGTACTTCGTTTTCTTCTTCATCGTCAGCATCGTCTTGGTGTAAAATACTCTGAAGAAATTGCTGTCGCTCAGAGCCAGTGGACTTCTGATCGAACATACCAGCTTGAATAACTTTCTCATCCATATTTAATTTATACCTAGCTGCCGCTAATATCCGTTCTTCAACAGAATTAACAGTCATTAATCGGAGTACACGCACTTCGTTCTTCTGTCCGATTCTGTGTGCTCTGTCTTGAGCTTGCAAATCCTGTAAATATATGTAAATTAATTTCAAGTTCTCAATATCGTATTAATTATTTATTGTAATCTAATATCGTACTTGGTGAGGATTCCAATCAGAATCAAAAATGATAACTGTATCAGCAGCTTGGAGATTTAAACCAAGACCACCAGCACGTGTGGATAGCAAGAAAAGGAAATATTCTGAACCGGGATCGTTAAATTTCTTTAATAAATCTCCTCTATCTTCTGCTTTCGTTGTACCATCCAATCGTAAATACATAAATCCTCGCCAACTTAAATAATCTTCCATAATTGTCATTAATTGAGTCATTTGGCAAAACAGTAATACTCTGTGATTTGTAGCCTTCAATTTAGGAAGAATACGATCGAGAAGTTCAAATTTTCCAGATGCACGATATAGATCGGGCCTAATAACAAATAAAAATTTAATATTTTATGTTTCATGTACAAAAGTGTATCAAAAACTGTCGAGATATATACCCAGTAATAACACCGGAACCTTGCGTGCCGACGTGTTCGCAGTATTTCTCTTCTATAGCTTGAAACATAAATGGATGATTGCATAGTTTTCTCAATTGTACGATTGTATTCATAAGAGCTTTGGCACCGCCTTTTCCTTGCTTTCCTTTTTCCGATCCGTCTGTCAATAGTACACCTTTACTTTGCATATGCCTAACAGAAAATTTTTGTTTATGTATTATGCTTATACAAATTAATTTCTTTTAATAATTTTATTTAAAATGATAAAATTAATGATATATTTACGTACTTATAAAGAACTTTCTGTAGGCCAGACATATCGCATTTAATAATATATTCCACTTTATCAGGTAATTGCGATTCTACTTCTTTTTTCAAGCGTCTCAATAAGAAAGGTCGCAATACTTTGTGCAAACGACGAATAATCAAAATAGTTTCTTCTTCGTTCAGCTCCACCTAGCAAGATTGTAAAAATGTTAAATAGAGCTATTAAAACATGTTTGCAAAATACTTGCCTTTTCGCCAGTAGTTGCGAAAGGAGCATTGAACCATTGCTCGAATGTACTGCAGGATTTAAAGATTGAAGGTAACAAGAAATTCAAAAGAGCCCACAGTTCTGGCAATTTATTTTGCAATGGTGTACCAGTTAACAATAGTCGATGAGGAGCCAAATAATGTGTATTTAGCACTTGGGTAAGTTTGCAATGATGATTTTTCATCCTGTGTCCTTCATCAATAATCATATATTTCCACTGCAATTTGGCTAACACACCTTTATCTTTTATAACATATTCGTAAGTTGTTAAAAGAACATTAAATTTTGTAGCTCGCATCTGAGATTGTATCGTTCTTCTGCCAGCTGGAGAACCTTTGTACGACACTACAACAACACTTGGTGCCCATTTTTCAAATTCCAGAACCCAATTTGATAATGTTCTAGAAGTATATATTAACATTATCATTTAAATAAATCGTTTGCAGTATTTTTAAAAACAGGAAAGAAACATACGATAAAGGAACGATAATGAGAAATGGACCGTTGACTTTCTTCTTTTCCATAAGATATGTTACTAAAGCAATAGTCTGAATTGTTTTACCGAGACCCATTTCGTCTGCCAAAATACCATTTAGATTATTGTTAAATAGTGACACTAACCACTCCAAACCCTACAAACATTTATTAAGGTTTTTCAGTTACAGAGAAATGTTCAGTTATAGAGTTTATATATGTCTAAAATATATTATAAAACTAAAATTATATTTAAAAAGTAATTAAAATATTAAAAGTAATAAATACCTTAATTTGATATTCTTTCAATTTTCCATTCACCATGATACTTGCTTGTTCAGTGACAACCTCATGAACCGTATGAGCAATACTATAGTATGTTTGTTCTTCTGTTTTATACTCGTCATCTTCCACTTTCGCTTTATGTATTGTTTTCTTTACTTTTTCTTCTTCAGAATCACCCATTGATTTATCTTTGCCTATTTAATTGATATTTCATGAATTAAGTCTGTATAAAAGATCTGTACACACTAGAGTGGTCCATCTTTTTCAACATTCGAATTTTTTCCGCGACACCTCAAAATGGTTCCAATTCACAAAAAAATAATTCCTGTCAAATTACAGCTCGATCGAATAACGGGAACCCGGGCCGACAGCTCATTAAATATTTGAGTTCCCTTATATTACATTCTCAACATTGATTTTTAAGCGTATTTTCCACAAAAATTAGCCTAGAGGATAGCCTTTTCTTTTTTTAACATATATGTTTTCTGCATCGTTTGAGATCTTATACTTATATTTTATTTAAATGAATTGTTAATAATTAAAAATAAAAATAAATAATTAATGTAACTTTATTAATTAATATATACACCGATGGTTCTTTTTGTATATCTGAGTACTGCCAAGGCACACAGGGAG
>NW_012130116.1:56671-83796 GCF_000143395.1 Atta cephalotes | reverse complement strand
ATAAAATAAAATACATATAAAGAAAAGGCTCAATAAATATGAATAAAAAAATTATAAATAAAGGGATGACAAACCAAATATACGAGATAAATAATAACTTGCAAAATTTTAGATTACAAGAATAGGAATTGTGCTGATTAACAAATGAAAGTCTGTCTGAAAAAATATACTTTTTAAAAATTCTTTTATTGATTTTTTATTTATTTTTTCATAATTTATATATTATAAAATACAATAAAATACAATAAAAATATGTTAGTTGTAAAATTAATTATCTAACAACTGCAATGATTTCAAAAGAGTTTCTTTTTTCTGGAAACTGTTTGGAATAGTCGCTAACAACTTTTAATAAAAATTATTTTTGTTTCTCATTCTTTGTTATAATATTACTGTAATCGGTAATTAGCTTTATTCTCCGTTCTGCTGTGTCATTAAACAACTTTTAAGTTCTTAACAATATGGAATCCTTTTTTAAAATATTCATTTGTGGACCAGATTAAAGGATCAGTTTGTAAAAAATTTCGGGGTTCCTTCAGTAATTAGGGGACTTCTTTCAGTAATTAATATAGCACAGATAAATTTGTTTCTTCTAATAAAAAACATATTGTTGAGAACTTAAAAGTTGTTAATGACACAGCAGAACGGAAAATAAAGTTAATTACCGATTGCAGTAATATTGTAACAAAGGATGAGGAACAAAAACAATTTTTATTAAAAGTTGTCAGCGACTATTGCAAACAGTTTCCAGATGCTAAAAAAGAAATTCTTTTGAAATCATTGCAG
Organism: Atta cephalotes; assembly: GCF_000143395.1. Lineage (NCBI taxonomy): Eukaryota > Metazoa > Arthropoda > Insecta > Hymenoptera > Formicidae > Atta > Atta cephalotes. The sequence continues at coordinate 83,013 of NW_012130116.1, read as the reverse complement.
TTATTAGAAAATTAATTTTACAGCTAACATATTTTTATATTATTTTATAATATATAAACTATGAAAAAATCAATAAAAGAATTTTTAAAAAGTACATTTTTCAGACAGACTTTCATTTGTTAATCAACACAATTCCTATTCTTGTAATCTAAAATTTTACAAATTATTATTTATCTCGTATATTTAGCTTGTTACCTCTTCATTTATAATTCATTTGTTCATATTTATTAAGCCTTTCCTTTATTATATTTTATTATTTATCTATATTATACATTTGATTGGAACACAATTTTAGATCCTAAGAAAAATAATCAAATGTGAAAAAAGAAAGACTCATCAGCATATATACCGGAGTTATACTAATTATTTATTTTTATTTTTCAATTATTAATAATACACCTAATTATTTAAATGAGACGTATACTGTAAGATCTGCATCTCAAACGATACAGAAAAACAAAACATACATGTTAAAAAAAAGAATAGTCCTCTAAATTGATTTTTGTGAAAAATACGCTTAAAAATGAGAGTGTAATATAAGATTAAATGTTTAATGAACTGTCGGCACGAATTCCCGTTGTCCAATCGAAATTTGACAGAAATTATTTTTTTGTGAATTGGAACCATTTTGAAGGGTGCCGCGAAAAGAATTCGAAAAAAAATTTTTCTTCAAGAATAAAGATGGACTATTCTAGTATACACAAATCTAAAGTGTGAATATTTACTATCGGATTTATCCTCACTCTCATTTTCTCCATTCTCCTCTTCGTCATCGTCCTCATCCTCCTCACTATCTGATTCAATTGGCTCCCATCCGGGATGAGCTTCTAAAAATGCTGATAATTGACTCATTAATGGTGCTTCATCGCCAGTTAATGTGCGACCAGTGGCTGTTTCTATTACACCAATACGAGTATCATCATTAGCTCCGCCATCTTCAGCATTCTCACCATCTTGTAATTTCTTCTTTTTCTACACGATCATAATTGACTCCGTCAATATTATAAGTATTTTATTATGAAAGAATAGCTAGTGTTTAAATTTATATTACCTTCTTACGCTTTTGTTCTTCGACTTGCTTTCTCTTTTGTTCTATTTTATGTTGTTTAACCATTTCTGTAAGATTACTGATATACTCATCGGTTTGAGATAACAAGAATGCTAAACGTTTATCCTTCTTTTGATCAATTAATTTTCTGTAACCCTCTTCGTCTTCCGCCATAAGACGACGCATACGCTCTTTCTCAATGCGTTCTTGTTCTTTCTTCTGTTCCCGTTCAGCATTCGCGTGATAGTTAAGCACTGCTTTGTTAAGCCTAGCCAATTTTGCAACATTATTGCGATGAAATTCTTTAAAGTCTTTGCCATGTTGTAACACAGAACTAAGAAATTCCTGCGAAAATTAATATGTATTCGTTTATTCACAATGATAATCTTGCTAAAGCTAATAATGACATTCAAATTTAAGTATAATTACTATAATAATTTACAATTTAAGTATAATTAAAGAAACTCTTACTTGATGTTTCTGTCTTCGTTTACGTTCTGCTTCTAATTTCTGTTGTTTTTCTAATTTTTCGGTAGCTCTAGCTTCACGCAACCCTTGCCGTTTTGTACGTTTATAAGCTTTCACGTTCACTGCAGTTTCTAAAGTGGTATCTTTTCGAGTACATGCTATAATCTAAAAGAATCGAAAGTATTAAAAAGAATAAATAAGAGCTCCTAACTTCATATAAAATGGCAAATCCATAAATTGATTAAGTACAGTACCTCTGATCTTAATTGTCTCTGGAAGTTTAGTACTCTTAGCATGCGCAATTCGATCTGAGCTTGTATACGAAGATCTTCTGGCATATTTGTTGGTAGATTGCTAAGTTGCTCCATTCTAAGCGATATTCGGGCTGCAACTCTGTTACCAAGCATTAAATTTTTTATATTTTACTAACTTCTTTTACAAAAATATGGCTTTTATCATACATTACTACACAATACTACTATGTCCTGTGCCTACCTGTTTTCTCGTTCTTGCAATATTAACAATGGATCTAATCCTGCAGGTTTTCCTACACTTGTCACTCTGTTAGCCTTAGCGCCAGACTGAGGTTGCTGTTGCTGTTGTTGCGGCGTTTGACAACCTGGTCTAGGAGCACCTGTGGGACCAATAACATTTGGACCTGGTATTTGTGGCCCAGATGTTGTAACAGGGCCTTGAGACGGATCTATGGGGCGTTGACTCATCCCTGGAGGAGGAGGCGCGCCACCTATTCAAATCCGCCTTAAATCAGGATCATTCTACCCTACTTTTGTAAATACCACTATATATTTGTTTCATTTTACACTCATTATACATTACTAAATATTACAATCAGTAAGCATAATTTCTGTAATTACATAATCTAATACATAAAGTTACTGAGCGGAAATAGAAATTAAGTGGAAAGTATTTAATATAATGGATATTCAGAAGAAGCATTTAGAATAAAATATTATATAACAGTAGCGAATACAAATTTCTAATGCATTATAAATGATAATATACAATGTTCAAAAGATAAGTTATTAATTTTATGTAGATTTATAATATTAAAACAATATATAAAAAAGCAAATAAATGTAAAACAGAAAAACAAACATATGGACTAGAAAAGCTCTATTTAAAATAAGCAAAATAAATTATGTGGCAGAAAGCAATACAAAAGATAGAGTAGTCACCCAGAGCTTATAAGCTTATATATTTAAAAACTCACCCTGAGCAGCTAGTGCAACCTGTTGAGGTACAGCCTGGTTTCTTGCTAGCAATCTGTATGCCATTATCTGAGCTCTGTAAGAATGTAAAAAAAATTGAGACTGCGAAATAAAAAAATTAATGTAGAAAAAATATTTATGTATTTCTTATTTTAAGTTAAAATATTAAAAATATATACAAAATAACTTAATCTAATTATTTTAGAAAATTAAAATCATCTAGAATTAAAAAATGTTTGTATGATCGTTTTTTTAGTCGTACTTAATTCAATTTATATCTATATAGTTATCTATGTTTTCTTTTAATTATTTTCTTTTCGTAATTCTCATGTCTTAAAAATTATTATTATATATATATATATACACAAAATATATATATATATATAAAAAACACACAATTGTTATAATTTATATACCGTAATTGTTGCAATTGTTGCGAATTGAAAGCTTGCTTATCACCCATACCACTGCCTTGACGAGCTCTTAAGGCTAACAATTGAGAATATCGCGGATCTTCTTGTAATCCTTTCTCTTCCATAGAATCAATTGCTTTTTGAAGCGCATTCAGATTCTCTTGTCCTGATCCGGGTGGTCCTGTAGGTCCAGTAGGACCAATTTGTCCACTTCCAGTTTGACTCATTTGATTTACTGGAGCACCGGATCCTAATGGTGCTGTGCTATTGGGAACTTGACCCTGATTTTGACTGCCAGGACCTATTTGAGTAGTAGGAGGCTGAACATTTGGTCCATTAGGCCCCATTTGCCCACTCGCACTTGTATGACTAATTTGATTATTTGGACCACACAGTCCCATTTGACTATTCGGACCACCAGGACCCATTTGATTACTCGAAGCATTCGGGCCCATTTGAGCACCTGGACCTCCTTGCATCATCTGTCCTGGACCACTTGATGGAATTTGTCCGCCTGGTCCCATTTGACCAGGACCACTACCTGGCCCCATTTGTCCACCAGGTCCACTTCCTGGTCCCATTTGACCAGGTCCACTACTACCATGTCCCATTTGTCCACTGCCTGATCCCATTTGTCCGGGTATGCCTCCGGGTACCATTTGACCGCCAGGTCCACTGCCGACATTCATTTGCACTCCAGGACCGTTTCCTGGTCCCATTTGTCCTCCAGAGCTGCCTCCAGGACCTGTTGCACCCATTTGTCCTCCGGGACCGCTGCTAGAAGTCATTTGTCCACCAGGGCCACTCATTACACATATTCCAGTAGGTCCATTAGGTCCTATAGAAACAGGTCCACTACTTGTTGTCATTGGTACGCTACCTGGACCACTTCCAGGACCCATTTGTCCAAGACTATTCGGTCCTAATTGACCTACGGGACCGCTTCCTGGTCCCATTTGACCTGGACCGGTAGGTCCCATCTGACTACCTGCGTTTGGTCCCATTTGATTACCCGCCCCTGCAGGTCCCATTTGATTACTAGGGCCAATTTGTCCGCCTGGCGCATTCATACTCATTTGTCCAGGTGGACCGCCCATGCCCATTTGAGGTCCATTTGGACCCATCTGTGACGGCCCATTATGACCCATTTGTCCAGGCCCATTTGGTCCAATTTGTCCTGTTGGCCCAATAGGACCCATCGGTCCCCCAGGCCCCATTTGTGTTTGACTGTTCGCCATCATCTGATTCTGGTGATTCGGGCCATTTGGACCCATTTGATTCGGACCCATACTGTGCACTGTAGGACCACTTGTGGGCATTTGACCAGGAGCACCAGGACCCATATGACTTCCTGGACCGGTCGCATTCATATGTGTAGATACTGGTGGACCACTCGCGTTCATGTGACTTGAAATCGGTGGTCCGCTATTCATATGACCTGATCCAGGAGGTCCACTTGTGTTCATGTGACCTGGTCCAGGTGGTCCACTCGCGTTCATATGTCCTGATCCGGGTGGTCCACTAGCATTCATGTGTCCTGATACTGGAGGTCCTGCGCCAGCCATATGTCCGGGAGGACCACCAGGAGTTATATGGCCTGGTCCTGGTGGACCGCTGGTATTCATGTGACTTGGAGGACCACCCATATGGCCAGGCCCACCGGGAACCATTTGAGAATTTTGAGGGCCTCCAGAACCCATTTGAGATCCTGGAACAGGTCCGCCAGGACCCATTTGCCCTGGTCCAGTCTGATTCATATGAGGTCCACCAGGAGGACCACCTTGCACCATATGTGATGGACCCATTTGTCCAGGACCCCCTGGACCCATTTGTCCTGGGCCTCCTGGTCCCATTTGTCCAGGTCCTCCAGGACCCATTTGACCGGGTCCACCGGGTCCCATTTGTCCACCAGGACCCATCTGTCCGGGTCCGTTAGAACCCATCTGATTGGGACTTTGCATCATATGAGATCCACTTTGTGGTCCATTTGGACCCATTTGTCCAGGTACCATTGTTCCTCCAGGACCTTGAGAGGTAGGTACAACTGGGCCGCTTTGATTCTGTAAGAAAAAAAAAAATCTCATATAAATCAATATTTATAATCAAGAATATTTTCGGAAATCAAATTTAAATTTTTAGGTAATTGATTCACAATTTTTTTTATAATTTATATTTTAATATTTTATTTTTATATTTTAATCTAGAGACACGATATAAATATTAGGTATGGGAAAAAGTTCGTGGCGTTTTTTTAATGCCATCTAACAGGAAAAACGCCACAAACTTTTTCCCACATTTAATACAAGACATATTGGAGATTTGAAAATATGTGATGACACAAAATATAGATATGGGCAAAATATATTTTTAATAAAATTGTGCAGGGAAAAAATTGTGGGAAATTTTTAATGAAATAAAAAAAAATAAAAGAGCTAGATAAAGACTGCGTGTAATTATAATATTTCTAATGCTTGCAAAAGTATACAGAAGTATATAAAGCTTACACATAAAAATCTGCAAAAACAATCGACATTGCATTGTTCATCACGTGCATATCGTGATGATTAACATACCCGTTATATAATTTCGATCAGCAGCGGTCAATTTCATCACGCTGATAAAAATTGCAAAAAACGACAGAATCAGGTGAAAGAGAAATGCACAATCATGTGAGACCTGATGCGATTGCATGTGGCCGCACATAAAATAAGATGTATTTATTTAATCGAATTATATTCGTATGTATAAGTTAAGCTCTCACGCCTTGTTCACGTTTAGTTGTTGCCTAACTAAACAATATCACGTTCCTGAGACATGCTACCAAGACAGCTACCTATCGCAAGCATTGATTGATAAACAACACAATATATAAGAATACTTTATTTGCATATTATTGTGCAATAATAAAAACGTTTGACAAAAATAAAAAGATTTTTTGCAATTTTTCCTTTTAATTTCTTCCATTTTCAATAAAACAATTTATCAATAGGAAATTTTACCTAATTTTTAAAAATCTTGTTTTATAATCTTATTTTTTCAATATTTTTTGTTGTAAATAATAATAAAAATATGTTAAATCTTAATTAAAATCTGATTCTAGTATATTTATTGCTTTATCTAGTTCCTATTTAATATTTTTAGTACGTAAAGATTTCACTACAATTATAAAACAATTCTAAAATTTTTTATAATTGTGTCTGTAAAAACGTTTTTGTAACACGTATACTTTAATTCTGATAATGATTATATATCTTTCCATTTGTCCTGCAAAACATTCCGTACGATGAACGAAATTCGTTCATCTTCGAATTAGCGCCTTCGAATCGCTATAAAATTTAATCAACATATTCTTTGACGATGTTACATCAAATTGATCTTCTTTTGCATAATGTGATGTAATAAATATGTATAAAAAATATTTTTTATCTTTTCGAACAATATCTTCGATATACTAAACAAATATTAAACAAATACAAGTGTGAATTTAGAAAAAAATTATCGACAGCTGCAATGGATAATTTTAAAATATGATATGGGAAAAGTTCGTGTACGTTTTTTTTAATGCCATACTAACGGGAAAAACGCCACGAACTTTTTTCCCATACCTAATATTATGCAATATCATTTTTTTTATAGTTATACGATAAAGATATCACTCATCTGTACACGTGTCATAGCATTATCAAAATGAACTGTTCTGTAATAGGATTTAATAATAAAAACTTTAATTCTCTTCTCAAACATAACATATCGCAGAGAGAATGGAAAAGAACTCGAGAGGATTCGATTAAGTTAAGTGAATGTGAATTCATAGTGGAGATGACAATCTCATTCGACAATCGTATCATAAGAACAACCGCGATATCTAGACAGAATATTTTAAATGGAGCATACTATCGCGATATGTCATTCGTAAACTTGTAAAAGAACGGGATATTTCGGATTCGAGTTAACAAAAATATCTACTTAAAAGAAGCTCTATTACTGCTACGACTTCATTTTACAATAAAATCTGGAAAGGTGAATATGATACTGCCATTCTGTAATTAAGATACTGATTTGATTCTTTGAAGTTAATATATCTGCTACTGACAATTATTTTGCAAGAAAAAAATCGGAATTAAAAATAGAGCTGAATGAAATAATGATAAGCATAAACATCATCAATTTATTGCATTTTTTTCTAAAAAGTGATAATAAAAGTTCAAAAAAAATTGATGAGATATTAAAATATAAAAATTAATATTATTTTTCAATAAAAATGTTTTTTAATTTATTTTTCGTTACATATAGAACGTCTATTTACAGAAGTGTTTTATACTTACAACCAAGGCTGTATATATTCTATAATTAAGTATGATTGGAAAAATTATCGATTGCCAGACATGACATTGTCTTTAATATAACTTCACTGATTAAAATTCATTATATTCCAAGGCGCAATAAAATTAATTAGATATATTATTTTTGAAGATTCATTTGACAAATTGTTAAACAAATTACAATTGATGAATTATATACTTAGAAAACAGCCAATATCATTACTTCCACACTTACTATTTTTACAGAAATAACGTTAAAACATGTGCAATATTCTTTTCGGGTGATGCTTTTCATTCATTTCAGGATTTAAGAATATTGAAACAAAAGCTGGAGATTATGTGGGATTTAGTGATGCAATACAATCGAAAAATCAAAGCGATTTTAATGGATAATTTAGCAAAAAAATTTCCTACACATAAGTTACTAAATTTTTTAATTTGATGAAATTGAATATATTGAATATATTAATGTTTGTGTACATATCATAATAATAAATCATAATTACATAATAAATAACTATTTCATGAATTACTATTAATGTAATATCTTTTTATACAAAATTTTGGAATGTTATAGATTTATTAGATTTATTGGTGAAGAAACAGTATCACGTTTCAATTGTCTACCAGAACTTACAAATGCAATTACATGGATTATTGATCTCATTGATGGAACAACGAACTTTGTACATTCTTTTCCATAAATTTGCATATCGATTGCATTGGCTGTGAATAAGGAATTCGAGATTGGAATAATTTACAATCCCGTTTTAGAACACTTATTTATAATTAGAAAAGGAGCATATTTCAATAAAAAATTAAGAGCTCGATAGAAGGTAAAATATTATTTTTTATCTTTCATTAATCATTTTCCATTCTTTTTTTCTTTCGTTTTGGAATTCTTCACAACAAAAACAAAATGTCCGCATTCTCTATCAAATAAGCATGTATATGCCTGTATATGTATCAGTAATTCTTAACTTTAATTTTCATGTCTAATTATATTAATACAGTTTTTTATTTTTATTTTATTTTTTTATTATAATTCTTAATTTTCACAAAATAAATCAATACGTATGACAAACAAATCATAACGATAATAATAATATTTTATTTTTCCCAGGAACGAAATAATAATATTTTATTTTTTCTCGAATATCTTCACTATGTTTAAAAACTTTATACGCGACTATTGAGAATATTCACGATATTATTTTAAGAAGATTGGAAGCTTTCATCTCGATAGCATATGGAATAAGAATTATGGGTTCAGCAGCGTTGACTCTGTGTCACGTTGCTGGAAGCTGTGGAAGAATATCATTCTGGCAATTTAATATAATCTGCCGCTACAGGTGTATTTATAATCAAAGAGGCTGGAGGTGTAGTGATCGATACAAAGTATAACATTAAATATACCTTCGATTATTTCTCTCGTAATGATCAAAGTATAATGATATGATTATTTCAGAATTAAAAAAACATTTTATTTAAATCTTATTTAAATATTTTATTTAAATCTTTATTTAATTTCTTGATTTTATTAGGTGGAAAATTCAATGTTATGTCATCAAAGCTGCTAGCTGTCAATAACTGAAAGCTGGCAAAAGAACTAAAGTTAATAAAATATAAAACATGCACTGAAAAAAAATATAGTCAATTTTAATTAATATTTAGTTGAATACTGTCAACTAAATATTTATTAAATATAAAGATATTTATTCGATACAAGAAATGTTAATTTGATTTAACAATCTTTTTTTTTATTGAACAAACATTTACTTACTAAGTAAATGTTTAGTTGGCAGTATTGAACTAAATATTAAAATTAACTATATTTTTTTCTCAGTGTGCGGCTCTTAAAACTCATCAGAGAATGCTGTTATTACAGAGTGACAAAATAACATTCTTATACGAATCGAAAACAAAAATTTGAAGTAACGATAATTTTTAGAGAAGATACACATTCCTCTCCAATGTTATTTAAAATAATTAAAAAAGCTAGCATCACGTCCATATTAAAATATGTCTCGAGTAAGCATTGTTTATAATTTTAAAATAGCTAATTTTATTATTTACGAATAGCTAATTACGATGATAGAACAAACGCGTTCAATCATTTCATTATTTATTATTTGTTTAAAACAAAGTGTACAACACATTCAATCACGAGATATTGAAAATCTATGGCGCGATAAGTACAATGTACAACAAATCACTGAACAAGATCATGCATGGAATTAATAACGCTAATTGTAAGAGAACACATTAGGTTCATAGGAGCATACTTTGCAGTTTGAGAGTAACAGCGGGCCTGACCAAGTCTACTGGCGAGCGTTGAAAATGTATAAAATATCACGCACGTATAGTTACTGAATAGTAAGTAACATTATCTACGCTTTATTATTTCCTAATATCTCAAATATATAAATTGAAAACAGTATTTTACACATACCGTATATAATTATCTGGCATAAATAGTAAATATATTATAATTCATGTATAATTAAAGTAGAAATTTTAATGAGACGTAGTAATATTAAAAATTAGTCGTATTTAAGAAAGAATTATTTTATTCATATAAAAGATTTTTTAACGTTTCATTCGTAAGCAACTCATAAATTTCAAATACTTGTTTCAACGAGCGCTCGGCTCTACTTTGTGCTCGTAATATAACTAATGAAATTCCACAAACCGAATTTCTTTTCCTCACCCATCTTACTATTGTTATTTATGATTATTTTTATTGTTATTTATGATTATCATGACACACATGTATAAAGACGGCTTCAATAGGCTTCAACATATTCGCTAAATATTGACTTACATTCATATAGATAATTCATATACTAAATCATGTTATAAAAAAACACGTGGATAATGTACAGCATATTCATATATAAAGTCAACATTGACTTAGCATTGATAGCTAATGCATTCGTTAATATTTATTAATATTGTTATGCAATCCGTGTTTACGCGCTTAAGATACAAAGGCGACTTATTGATATCTTTGCATGGTATGTCTTAAAAATTTAATGGTTATTCCACATAAATCGCAAATACAAAACGGAGTTCGCAACGTTTGTCGTGACAATCAATTAGAAGTAATCAATAGTACCACTGACGCTTTGAATTTGTTATCGCTACAACTATTGCAAACTACAATAAGTATTAAATTTGCTACTTAGAATAATCTTAACTTTTTATACAATATTAATTCAGTAAATATAGACTCTATTCAATAAATATAAATTATAATTGTATAATAAATAATGTTACTTATTATGCGAAGAACATAAATATTAATATATTAATATATGCATAATCGCATAAAATATTATGTCATATCATAAAAAATCAATATGGCGTTTTTCACTCATATATGCAAGGAAAATAATAAACGTGAAATTATCTCTTTTCATTATAGAGCAAACTTCAAGTTCCTAAAAAACTTTTTAATGCTTTTTATAAATTATGATGAGCTATCAACACACAAAATATACGCGCACGAATTGTTTTAAATGTTAACATTTAATTATCTGCGTTATTTGCACTGTCAAATATCATTAATTATAGAGATAAGGATATCTATAAGACACAAGTTCTCATTTATAGCGGTTAGTATGAGGATTTAATTAGCCGTACCAGCACATTTCTCGACATTGGCAATTATGTCATGCGATCTGGACATCGCGAAGTGTTTCGATTTCGCGAGAGAACTCGTATTACAAACTGACAAGGTGAGTCACAATTCATGCATAAGCGAAAGGATTGCACAATTCTGGGAGATAAAATTGAATGATAAATTGTACTATGTATATTATACGTATCTAGATAAATAAGTGAGAGGGTTTGTAAAGATATAATTTGAAAAAATAATTCTTATAAGACACACTTATAAAACAGCTAAACATTTTGAATTAATTTCAAACAATGCACTTATAAAAAAGCTTTTTTCCTTTGTATCACAGCTGTTCGATCTATCACTCACTTTATCTCAGCTTGGCTAAAATCCCATTTTGCGTTTTGGGTTTTTGGTGTGCACGTGTGCATAATATGTTGTAGATTATGCATAATTGTGTGATATGTGGATTACAGTATGTTGTATTATGCGTGAGTTCTCGTGTATTGTGTAATATCTTTTCTCTTGCTCTATTCACTTCTTATTACTTTTAAATTCTATCTACTGTGACGCTTTATAGCAACAATTTTGCTAGTGCCTCACCACTTATGTGCAATGTGTTATCTATATCTCGCTTATATTTTTTCTCGTCAAACTTTGCAACTTTACGTTGTGCATTGCAATAAAGATTAAAGATAAAAAAAATTCGATTTATGAGATTTTTACAACAGAATAAATATTTAATATTTCACATGAATCTCCCGAAAATGATTAAAAAATGTCAATACGAATTTCACTCGCGCTCAATTTTTAGCCAAATATTAACTATTATTTTCTTAAATATTTTCCAATTTTCTTTCTTTTTCGTATAATTATTGAGAAGCAGATTTTCAAAATGCGTTTTGTTCAAAATTTGTAATTTTTAATAAACGAGAAAGAAGGAAACTATGCACACAAAAAAACTACGCATTTTATAAAAAAGAACAATCAGTATATGTCAATCAGTAGGATATAAAATATTAAACAAAATTGCTTAACAATTGCTAAAAATGTTGAACAGATTTATTTCTAATTAAAAAACACAATGCATTTCGAAATGTCTTATGTTTTTTCAGCATATAAATTAACGATGAAAAAATATTTTTTGAACATTTCAAAGTAGCTTATCATATAAGTCATTCAACACTGAACACTACGCTACTACCATCTCTAATTAAAAAAATGAAATTTTGGACAAAACGTATTTTAAAAGTCTACTCCTCAATTGATATAATCATATATTTTGCATTACTTATCTGCATAGATATTTAAATATAACGAGGACGGAAAAATTATATATAATAAAATTGAAGGGGACTTTGTAACCAATTATGATCAGCAAATTGAAAAACTATTTATTGATAACTTATCCAAAGAATTTCCCGGTCACAGGTGAGTTACAACTGTAATCGCATAAAAACAAACAAAATCATTAGATAATTAAACTTAAATTTAGTTTAATAATTAATCTTATAATATTTATCGTAAGATCGTATTATGTTCTATTAATACGTAAGGAATTAAATGTTTCGCTAAAATATTTCCTATTTCAGAATTATCGCGGAAGAAACGGTATTTGCAATGCAAAAAATGCCAGAATTGACAGACACACCAACATGGTTTCTCGATCCAATAGACGGAACCGTCAATTTTATGCATTCATTGCCTTATTTCAGCATAAGCATAGCTTTGATGGTCTGTAAAGAGCTTGTTTTAAGCATTATCTACAATCCATCGAACTCAGAATTATACACTGCAATGAAAGGCAAAGGCGCTTTTTTGAATGGAAAGCCGATTCACGTCTCTAACATCACTGGTAAAATGTAGAAGCGACACTATCAATATCATATTTTTTTAAATATTAATTTTCGCCGAGTTTTCACAACAATTGTTCAAGATTTTCAGAATGCTATATTTTTCATTTTGCAATTATTCTATATATAATTTACACAATCTTTGCAATCCATCATAATCGATTTCCATTATATATCTTCCCATCTTGCAAACTCAATACTAAAATATGTTCGATTCAATAACAATTTATTTTTAACAGCAAGCTCTGGATTATCTATATTAATCATACAGTTGATTCATTCAGGGGGAAGAACCGTAATAATTTCGCAACGGATAGGAAAAACCACATCTGAGTGTATCTGTAAGAAGTGCATTCTCATTGCTTCAAATATTTTGCAGATCTAAAACAAGCAATGCTAGGGATCGATGCGTCAATTATAAAATACGTGAAAAAGGACAAAGACATATATATAGCCAGGCTAATCGCTTTAATCGAGGCGGTGCAGGCGTAAGTAAAACGTAATTATATATTCAAGATCAACAAAAAATCGATGCACAATTAACTTGAACTGAAAATTTTATAAATTCACAGAGAAATGATTAAGTGAAATGAAAAACCGCGCCTTGTCCGAATAGTTTTCACTTATGTAATATATATTTACCCAGCCGTAATGTATATCTAGTCTGTATTATATACCTATTATTTTGAAAAGATTTTCATGCGTTTTCTATCAATTCAGTAACAGAAACATTGGATCAGCTGCACTGAGCATGGCATACGTAGCGCAAGGTATGATAGATATCTTACACGTGGATGTTCTTCTTAAACCTTGGGATGTAGCAGCAGGAACGCTGCTTATACACGAAGCGGGTGGAATTGTTATTGACTCGAAAGGTATGATAACGTAAACAATAAATTAATAAACACACAAACAAATATCATATGGCTAAATTTTACAAATTTTCTGTATGAATCTATATAATACGAATATAGTAAAAAAAAATTTCTTTAAAAAATTTACCTAAAATATCTAATATTTAATTTATTATTTAGAAGAAGATAAATATTAACCAAACTCAAGCTCAAAAAATTGACTTGTAAAGCAATTATAGATAAATATATTCATATATATTCATATATATTGAAATTATATACTTTCATTATGATAAATAAAAAGACAATTATTTTGTACAATCACAGAACACAGTCGGAAATTTTAGATTTAATTATCAGAATTACGCAGGATTAAAATCAGATGATTTCTTACTAGAATAATACAAGACTTTAAATAGAAGTAGTAAACGTAAAAGTTGATGATAATCGATTACTGCAAAACTAATTATTATAATCATCTTCACAGGTGGTACTTATGATATTATGAAGCCAAATACTATCGCAGCAGCAAACAAAAATCTAGCACAAGAGATATCTAAAATAATCATCAATACAGATTTAAAAACGCAAAGAAAAAGACTCAAAAGAACCTGACGCAAAAAAGGCAAAAAAATAGCTCACGTTAATTCATTCAAGAGTTGAGTGTATAAAGCAAGAGAAGGTGTGTTCCAGCAGCGAATGTATCATATAATACAAGGAAATTGTCTATAAAAATCAGTCTAAAGAAGTTTGTTAAAAAGTTCTATTGACGCACTTACAGATGTCATACCTACGAGATCAATTCGAATATGTTAACCAATGTACAATGTTGTAAAATGAGAATTAGCATAATTAGTTTTTTTTGGATCAATTTACCCGTTGTTATATATACGAAAAAAATTAAAATTAAAGCACTATCAAATTCATTATAAAATTTTATCATTCATCATATATTATGCGGTGCAAAGATATTGATAATAATGCATTTTACACAAAATAATAAAATTTATTCCTCGAAATTGTATTTTATATTAAAACAATTATTTATTCTGTAACATTATCGATATTATTTTTTGTGTTAAAATTTTAGATTACACTATTTAAATTAAATTTTGGCACAATTTATGAAACACGATAATGCTAATATCGTACTTACTGATAGATATATATAATGATAGATATATAAAATGTAATATTAAAAAAAAGATTGCTTTAATTTGTTCTGTGCGTAATTATAAAATATTATTAATTAGAGTGTGAATGTATGAACAGAATTATTTATTCAGAAACTAGAAGGAGATAACTCGTAGACGACCATAATAATAAATGATCATGTATGTTATCCAAGACTTATTTTTTAGTGAAAAAAATTATAATACACGCATTCACTCTTCTTTATTCTCGCTAATGAAATTTGCGATAGATATTAATTAATTTAATTACCATGCAATTCATCACCAAATCAACATTTAAATTATTTTTTCATTAAGTAAAACTTTTTAAAAATAGTTTTTTATCATTTATTCTCTACACATTTGGTAAGCTTTCTGATTATTGAATCTATATTAATTATACTAATCTATATTAATTATCGATTTTTTAAATAATCGGTTGATTGTCATAACATATTAATCATTTTATTATGAAAACATTACAATATCGAATTAAAAGTTAAAAGTTTGATAGGTTTCTGTGTCGTCTTATAAGATGCTGAAGAAAATAAGATAATAAAATTAATTATCGATGTCCTGAAAAAATCTTTTCCGATAATTTTTTTATTTATTATATGCGATAAATATTTATGGCTGCTGTCCGCGTGTTATAAACTGCCTTCAATTTCTTTCATTGCAATGGATGATTTTAATGTACATGATATTTTCGATATATAATGTATGTAATTTAAATGATCCTTTAAACACATCATTGAATTCTCGCGATGTGCGCCTTTTTTAAGCCATTACAATATATAAATAAATAAATAAGCATTATTATGTCATGTATGTCAATAAAAAAAATATAAAAAAGTGTTGATTCCAGTAAACATCAATGTTGGATTTCGATTTAGTTGTTGATAAAAGATAAATACATTTCAATATTTTAATTAAAATGAAAAATATTTGCAAAAGCGTATAGCTTTGAAGCAAATAGAAACATAGATGTAGGCAGATCGAGTCAATCATTAGGGAACATTAAATACTTGCACAACAAATGTGTAAGCTGCAAGCAAAACATCTTATAGACAATAAACGGAAATGATAGAAAAATATTGTAAAATAATAATAAAATTCTAGAGATAATTCTCAATAATGTTAACTTCAACGGAAAATATTTATGTAATCAATAACGTTGCATATTAATAAGTGAAGCAAAAAAATTAGCATAATTATACGTCTCTCAAGAGATTCTTCTTCCAAGCAATATTTCAGATTTTTTTAGAAATACATATTTTTTACTAGAGTAATTCTTATTTCTCTAATATACTCTAATAAATTCAGAATAATCACAAACATTAATGAAATAAACATTACAAACAAGGTAAAACAGATATTACAGAGCAAATATAAATTTAAGCTTATATATATATATATATATAAGCTTAAATTATAGCATATGCAAAAAGCAGTAAGATGTAAGCAGTAAGTAAATTAGTCGAATAATAGAGAGGGCCAGTAAGAGAGGGCGAATTTAATGTTATGATTTCCTTATGGTTTACGTCTTACTACTTTATATTTTTGTATGTGCCATGGGCTTTATGTCTTGTGAATTATTACAAATATTTTATGATTGAGTCGAGTAACACAATCAAAAATAGACTGAATTTAAACTTTATATTATAATTTATGTCTGACCACTAAACCACTCGAGGACACGAAACTTGCAACACCTGCAGTTCCTATCGTGGAAATTAACGCAAAATTTGCATATCTTTTTGCGACTTTATATTGCTATCTATCATCATAAGTAAACACGCACACACAATAGCTGTACTATTTAAGATATCTCTCGAATCACGCGTAGGATAGTATTATTAAAAATTCGTAATTTTTTAAATCGTTTAGAAAGAAGCTTTAAACATGGGAAATAAATCAGTGAAATAGCGTTGATTATTCCATCCTCTTTATAAAACAATCGCGTCGTCGGGAGACATCTCACATCATTGTGGTGAATGGCAGGTGCGTGCAATTAAGTACATCTCAGACGGAATATAAAATCAAGGTCTATTTTAGAATGGCATTATTGTTATCTCATAAAGTAGACAAGACGATATAATCTTGAATAGATATCTTCAACTCTCAAAATACATTATTTACATCCAGTTTTATTAGCTCATTACTATAAAAATCAACGTGACATGTTAATTAAAAGATTTAGATAACAATTATTTAGATAAAGCAATCAAAAATATCATATGCATATAACGAATAAGCAAATTAGTATAATTTTCATTTATCAAATATTTTCTTCTGTTAACGAGTAAAAGCAGTTAAAAATTTATAATTTTTAAAAGACTTCTCGAGGAGTTAAAGGTCTGGAAGTATAAAACTTGATAGAATGCGCCGTTGTTTCTCGGATTGTGTACCTCCTGCTGTAGGCACGACCGATTCGAGTGAAAAACAGTGAGGTGTAGACACGGACAACAGTGCTAGCTCGCGCCTTTTGCCGACGAGGTCGAAACAGACGCACGGCGTTTGCGCGTTTACCAGGTTGTACAGAAATGGCACGATACGCCGAGGACGTGTACTACGAAACTGCTATTAAACTAACGCGCGAGGCTGCCCAGGTGAGCATACATCGCAAGAACGATCTCATCTTCGATAAGAATGAATGTTTCACGTAATCATCGAACAAAGCATCAATGAACTAAATGAACTAAAAATACGTATTAACCGATATCATTGAGATGATCGCTTGTCAACCGGTACGATTGGGAAAATATTACTAAACATTACTATATGCTTCCATAGTTACATATTTGAGGACGAAAGAATGTGACATTCTTATAATGTCAGATGTGAAATCTTCAGATAATTTTAAGAGCCGAGTGTGTTATGTGTTATAAAGAAAGAATGTCTATATCTAAAACATTTTACGAATTTATGTTATTTGTCATCTTATTCTTTCGTCATCTCCGTAACATTATAATAAAACTTCTATAAAATTAGAAATTCCTAGAAAGATATCAGAAGCGACGTAGTAGACGTACACGTCATACATAGATAAAATATCTAATTAAATAATAATTATATTTGTAAATAATAAAAGAAATCTTGACGACAGTTTTTATAAAGTTTTATTCATTCTGCCAATGGCAAAATTGATCAATTAAAATTAATTTACACCGTATAATTTTATCAAAAACAGTAAATATCAAAGGTTATTTAATTAGCAATTATTTCTCACGTCCCAAAAATTGAATTAAAGAAAATAAAGAGACCATCCTAATGACGTCGTAATTTATTAGCGATAAATTCAATAATCCTTTCAAATTTTCTAATAATAAATTTTTCGATTAGAGCGATAAACAATCTATTCTGCGCTGTGAATAATTTTTCCGTACTGAAACAAGGAAAAATCAAATACACCGTGCAAATTGTAAAATATCATAAATCAAGCGATCTCTAGCATAAATCTTTGTACAATCATACGTATGTATAAATTGTACATTTTCAAAATGTGGAAAAAGCATTTATCTCACTAACATAATAATCGTTTTATCTCATGTTTTTTATCTTTTTTGTTTATCTCTGTTTATCTGTCTTTATGTTTTATTTGTATATACGGCGATCTTTCAATTATTTTATAATACATATTAAATATTAAGTATTGCTTAAGATTCTGCGAGATTCTATCAACGGTTTCAAACATATCAAAGAGAAATTGGGCGATTGGGACCTCGTCACCGAATATGACCGACAGATAGAGGATACAATAATCGGTGGACTCAAACGAGCATTTTCGAATCACAGGTAGTAGACTTTCTCAAACAACACCGTATCATTTGACAAAAAGCAAATACGAGTACGGAAAATTAATCCAACTATACGATCAGGTTTATCGCAGAGGAATCGACTGGCAAAGATCTACCAGAATTAACTGACGTTCCAACGTGGATCATAGATCCCATCGATGGAACCACCAACTTCATCCATGGATTCCCGCACACATGTGTGGTCATCGGTTTGGCTGTTAAAAAAGAAATGATCCTTGGTATCGTGTACAATCCAATTCTCGAGCAGCTATTTACGGCTAGAAAAGGACGGGGCGCGTTTTTGAACGGAAAGCCGATTCAGGTGTCTAAAATACAAGGTAACAAACCAGTCTCTGTAATTTGATTTGATAAGATATGCGATGTGGACAAAACGTCAAGAATGGTGGAGGATAACATACATTCCTGCGCAGTAACAGAATCTGCTCTAAAGTTCTACATATCTAAAGATCTCAGAATAAAAGAGATAATAGTTTTGTATTAATACTGAAAGTAGGACAATCAACGTCCTGCTGTTAGAAAATATAGATGTATCGTATCTCAGGTTATTCGCCTCTTTACCTTCAAGTTAAAGAATGACATATATTATAGATCGACTCTTGCTAACAGCTTGCATTGCAACACGCTAATTGTAAATGCGTGGCGGTAATGATCTAGAGAAATCATAACTACATTTTAAAGATACATCAAGGATAAAATTAGAAAGCGTCATTGTGTATGAACATTACTTATTTCGCAAATGTTAACTTTATATATATCGAAATTTCGCAGAATTGTCGAAAGCTTTGGTCTGCATGGAATCAGGCTTTATAAAGGTAGATAATCTACGGGAGAAGACGGTGGAGAGGATCCAAACTATCGTCAAAGCGGCTCAGGGGTAAGTCTTAGAAGCAAATTTGTAACAACGAGATTTTAACTTGTACTATCTTCTTTATATTTATTTATTTCACCTTGAAGCATTCGCACTCTCGGTGTGGCGGCATTAACGTTGTGTTACATCGCGCTTGGAATCGTGGAGGCCTATTACATCGAAGGTCCTGGTATTTCGACGTGGGATATAGCCGCGGCATCATTGATTATTTCAGAAGCTGGAGGCGTCGTCGTGGACCGCATAACAGGTTATTATAATAATAAGATTGGAATAATAAGATTATTATAACTTATAATACTTATATGATAATCATACTCTGCATTGTCGTTTAAATTAACAGTCGCAACGGTAATACTAATAATAAAACGTAGCCGCATTTTAAAAAAAAGATCTAAAAATTTCATGAAAAACAACTATAGTGCATAAAAGCAATTCATTTATTTTTATCTGTACGACTTTGTGTGCTGTATTCCAATCGCCAATTATCACGTTTTGTATTTCGTTACGTTCCAATGACCACTATACTGACTAATCCTTCGTCCTTTTTTTTTATTTCAGGCGAACCGATCGATATCATGAAGCCACGTGTGGTAGCTGCATGCAACGAAGGAATTGCTCGCGATGTTGTTAGGCTCATCCGCGAAGCTGATCACCGTGTAGATATGAGGATAAAATAACGTCAAAAATTTCGAAATATACGTATTAAAATTACAAATTTCTTTGTTATGCGATTCAACTGCCTGCAATACCAGTAAACTTCGAATTAAATCATGCAGAAAGTAATACACTAATCTTTTCAAAGAAATATTATTAATTAGAAAATGAAGTAGAAATATATATATTATCTGATATCAACATTAAAGTAGACATTAATAAATCCATCTAAACTGAATAAAATGATTTATTTCCTCACAACTTCATGTTTGATCATGTTTATGCAAACATAGATTTCCTCGGGACTATAAATAGTCAATTAAAAAAGATAGGGAATTACATATAATATTAACGCAAGAATAGAATATTCTATAATTATGCTCGTAATTAAAAACAAAAGAAGTGATTTGATGATTTGGTTTCCTCCACTATGTTTATCTAATGATCGCTACGAACGAGTAGGGTTTAAAGTTTAAAGCAATCCCCGCAAGGAAAATCCCTAAACTAGGATGTGTCACTTAATTGACAACCTACTGACGAATGCAAGGAAAAAAATACCGCGGTGTTCACGGAAAGTACGTAAAACCTTGATGAGGATATAGACCTCAGACTCGCATGTGCGTAATCAACTACCTTTCAGTCTACGCTCTGACGTCATATCGCGGACGGAAATAAAACTTTCGCGATCATCGACTATAAGATAAGTTTCGGCCGTTCCTACCTTTCATTCGTGCATCTGATCTGGTACGTTGACAGTCGGAGTAGTCTCACGCATATATCAGTCAGTCAGCGCCACCGAAAAGACGAGTGCAGTTTACGAAACAGCTGTGTGCAGATTGTGATCATTTTTCATTCACATACTAGAGGGACAGAAACGATTGGAGGAAGATGTGCGAGCTAAATAATTTTGATGAATACTACAGAATCGCTGAAGAATTGGTCTTGTATGCAGGAAAGGTATGTTATTATTCAAAAAAAATATGATAAGTGACAAGTACTCACATTTCGAGATAATGCGATATCTAGATAGATGCTTATAGATAGCTGCCAAGTCATGCGAGATATTATAAGATTGATTCAGTTTGGTTAATATTTGTTTAGTAAACAAATATAAAATTTCAATGCAAATAAGATAATTGAATTATCAAACACTGTGTTTGAGAGCTTCAGTAATTACATACTAGACGTAATTTTTTCTGTTATAAATTTTCTGATTTATGAAATTATATTAACTATTAACTACTATTACATTGTGTAACAAAAATAATTTTTTCTTCACATATAAATAAAAGAATCGAATTATCAAACATTGTGTTTGAGAGTAATATTATGTATTAGATGTAATTTTTTCAGTTATAAATTTTCTGATTTATAAAATTATATTATTTGCCATTATTACATCATGTAAAAAAAAATAATTTTTTCTTCATATACTGTTAGTTAAAAATTTTTATATAAACGACTATATGAACAACCTAACTTCAATTGCGTCTCAATATCATAACATGCATTATACATCAGCAAATGTTCAATAAATAACATTTTTACATTTTTAAAGCTATTAACTATGTACTTAAGTATATTGCTATATGTGACAATTTTATAATGACTTCAATTATTTTGCTTATATTTCATCGCAATGCCAACATTAGTTTTTAACTTTGCATTGGTAGACCTGTACAAATATATTCAAATATTTTTGTTATATGATGCAGAGCACATAAATATCTCCAGAAGTATAATAATTAAAATTATTTATTATTTAGAAAACCGACAGAGTGTATTTCGCAAATGCAGAATTGATTTACTCGTAAACTCTTGATTATTTTTGAAGATATGAAAAAGAAATCGAGATTGTGAAACATGACCTATAATTAATGTTTTTATATAGAAGGATTCTCCGTTCGTCAAATAGCAAAGAAAATGCAGATCCCAAGTCAATAGTTCAAAA
This sequence comes from Atta cephalotes, assembly GCF_000143395.1. Lineage (NCBI taxonomy): Eukaryota > Metazoa > Arthropoda > Insecta > Hymenoptera > Formicidae > Atta > Atta cephalotes. The sequence continues at coordinate 60,741 of NW_012130116.1, read as the reverse complement.
TATCAACAAATATTTTCGCGAGACGAATGTTAATTTTAGTAATGTAAAAAAACTTTTAATCAACAGTATACGAAAAAATCAAAATATTATTTAAAGATAAAATCTATTTAGATTTTATGCATTCCATGATGTGCATTCCATCATATCAAGTTGTGTTTTTATGCGCCTTTAAAATTTTTAAAGAAGATTTTCAGCCACAATACAAGATAAAATTATACAATTATCAGAAAATCGTGTATCTCCATGAAATTGGTAGCTAAATTTAAAAATAAAATTAAAGATTGAAATAGAAAAAAATGATAAATGATAAAAAGATATATTTTTAGTCAGAATCTAAATTTTTTTTAATGCAGTTATCTTTTTCATTAACATTCATAAAAAACGTAGAAAAGCCGAAAGAAGAAGAAATGTGAATGAGTTTCAATTAAAAAAATATTTTTTTCTATTATATTTCTTTGCTCCAATTGCTTTAATTTTCATATCATTTCCGATTCAGTAACTAATTTTATATAGAAATGCATGATTTTTAGACAAAATTTAAAACTAAATTATAAAGACATATAAAAAAAATTAGAAAAAATGATAACAAATTATGGTATTATTGCTAAAGAAAACCAAATTCCAAATTAACTGTCATAAAAAAATTCGGTTGTAGGATGTTCGTAAATAATAGTTAATAATTTTCACTAATAAAAAAAAAGCGATTTTGAATAAAAGAATTTACACAAAATATATTGAAAAAGAATTTCACTTTTTATAGATAATAGAAGATGGAATCAATAGCAGAAAGAATATCAAAAGTAAGGGAATTGATTGGGACCTTGTTACAGAATACGATCGCAAAATAGAGGATAAATTAATAAAACAATTGTTGATACAGTTTCCATCACACAAGTAAGTTACAATTTTCTAAATTCTGAAGTGATCTCACTCTAAAAAGTGAAAATTAAACCAATCTTGAAAAAGAGTGGCTCAATTTTCAATCTTAAGAGTGAGATTTCACTTTTTAGAGTGACAATTTATTCTAAACGTTTTAGAGAGTGTGATTAATGATCAACTACTAACAACAAGTCAATAATGAGATTTAATCTTTCAGGTTTATTGGAGAAGAAACAGTAGCAAAGGAAGGCTGTCTACCTCAACTAACCAATGATCCTACGTGGATAATAGACCCGATAGATGGTACTACCAACTTTGTACACCGTTTTCCACATACATGCATCTCCTTAGCGTTATTAGTAAACAAAAAGGTGGAAATCGGGATAATATACAATCCTCTTATGGGACAATTCTTTTCGGCGAGGAGACACTGTGGTGCCTTTCTTAATGGAAAATCCATAAAAACTTCTGACATGAGAGGTAAGTTCTACACACTTAAAATATGTTCATATTCGAATCACGCACACAATAGCATGATTCATGAGCATGTAATATCATAGACACACATCAATCTAATTTATTACACGTGTTACTATATCATGGCCTTGCTAAAAATGAGTGTAAGAAATTCATTATTTTACGGTCTAGTGGAAGGTTATCCAATATCCATTAAAATCGCAGACTGAGCAATTTTAATAGACATCAAAGTTAATGTTGTGTCCTTCATAAAGCAATTACTTTAAAATGTGGTTTAGCTACAATTTGTCTGTTTGCTTTATCCATCCAAATAATTACTTCACTTTCACACATGTAAGAAATACTTAAAAAAATTAATATATATAATTATATATGTCTATTCTTTCCAGACATATCTCAATCATTAGTGGCAATGGAACCATGGCTCGCAAAAGATCCTCAGTATTTAGCTAGTGTATATAGTAGAATGCACGCTTTAGTACAAGGAACTCATGGGTAATATATTTTTTTAAGATATTTTAAAATATTCTTTAAGATATTTTAAACGTGTAATAATGTATATATCAATTAATTCAAAAACTATTAATAATAAATTGCTTCTCTTTCAGAATAAGATCACTGGGTACAGCAGCGCTCACGTTGTGCTATGTAGCAATGGGAGCTGTGGAGGCATATCATATTGAAGGTATCGATGCTTGGGATGTTGCAGCAGGGAAATTAATAATCGAAGAAGCAGGTGGAGTTGTGATAGATACCGATGGTAAATATGACTTTTGTCATTAACACTTAATCTTACATTATTATTCCAGTAATTTATTTTTCCAGTTTTTAGTCCAGCTTCGACACTCTCAATAAATCTTATTTTATTATATCAAAAAAATTCTGTTAATATAAAAAAATTATCATTTACAGGGGGAGAACTAGATTTAATGACTCCGAAGGTTATAGCGGCATGCAATCAGCAAATTGCACAACAGCTTGTAGATCTCATTAAGAAAGCTGATTGCGAGATACTTCACAAAAATTTAAATTAATTATGCTGATATTATATTCAGTGCTCATTAAATGTCATATTATATAACAACGCATATGTATGCAGACTTAAAAACACAGTATTACTAAACGTGACTTAAGACTGCATTAGCTTTACAAAAGATTGTATTTTTAGGACTGATGTAGCTCATACTTTTCTCTGCACTGATAGTTACTGTATATTTCAATAATTATATTAAAATTAATAATAATGTTCACAATATTAATAATATTAATAAATAAATATTGTATTTGTAAATCGACTTTCAATTTTTAATGCAATCAATGCCATAATAAAAAGATTTTTCTCCCATCTTATAATCTGTATCCATACATACATAACTATTACAAATAATAATAGAGAATTCAGTTGCACAACACTAAATTAATATACATTAAAAAAAAACTGCTTTATATAAAGTATCTAAATACAATGATATAATATAATGAACTTTGATAATGAAATAATACATATTCATTCTGTTAAATAATGTGATAAAATTATTGAACATTTAAATATTTATATATTTCTGTTGACTACATAGAATTTTGCATCTTTCGTCAGCAGACTTTATGATCTTTGAACTTCAGTATAGATTTTTATATTGTTTCAGACTGTATAAAAATCTAAAAAAAAATTCTTGTGAAAACTTTAATAATGAGCTTTTATTATCATAAAAGTTCGATTATGTTATTTATTTACATATTTAAATTTATCGACTAGACTTCACAAATGAAATATCGACTGTACCTTCAAAATCCTATCTGACCAATAAAGAGTTAAAATATTTATATGCTTTTATATTTAACTTTTCATGCATAGTAATTTTTAACATGCATTAATTTAGTGTAATGCAAGTCATCAAATTCTGTTATAAGTCTAATTCTACTAAAGTCTGATTTTGCATTTTCTGATTAATTTGCGGTTAGGCTTAACCTGATGTTTATCCAATGAGATTCATCTATGACGATATCATGATTAAAGCTCACGATAAAATATGAAGTAAAATTTAATCACAAGTTAACCGAATAATGAAAAATTGGGCTTAAGAAAAGAGCATAGATATAGTTATCACAATATATAGTAATCATACCTGTGGACCCATATTAGGTGGCATTTGCTGTGGATGGGGTGGATAACTCTGCTGTTGGGGTGGTGGTTGTTGTGGTGGTTGCGACATGGGTGGTCCACCTGGTGGTATGGGTGGACCACCTTGATAACCCTGTGTTGGACTATGAGGATGATGCTGCGGCGGTCCCATTGGACTACCTTGTGCATTAGATGGGGATGGTGCCTGTTGTGGAGGTCCCATGGGACTAGGTGCTTGTGGTGGTGGCATAGGCGAAGATTGTGGCGAAGGACTCGCCATATTATTATGTTCAAAAGATTCCAGTTTATCTGAGGCTTACTTCCTGAAAATATTACAACAAAATGCAAATGTAAGAATCAATTCTAAATTCTTTCTTGGCTATTTATTTCAAAAATTTCTATTATTTCTTCTACTTCAAAGAATTTGGAGAATAGATTAGTGCATAATAAAATAGCTGTTATACATACACACACACATACACACACACCTACCCACACCCATCCACCTACCCACCTACCCACACACACACACACACACACACACACACACACACACACACACACACACACACACACACACACAACACACACA
>NW_012130116.1:49014-51159 GCF_000143395.1 Atta cephalotes | reverse complement strand
GTATAATATATATATATATATATATATATATATATATATATATGTATATATACAAAAAAATTTATGTTAAGATCGTGTTTACGATTACACGATACAAGCAATTGAATCAATTTCTGGACCATTGAAGTTGTATTATTATAGACAGTATTTTAATACACACACCTTATTCACTTTCTTCTTCTTTCTCTAATAATTACCGTCCTATAAGTAGCATTTTACGGATATGTCATCTTTATCGCTGCGCAATAAATACGAAATGTAAATCAATGAAAAGCGATCAATACGTTCTTCTATATATGCGTGATATTTCCTAAATATTTACCATGAGATCTACGCGAGTGCAAAGTTACATACATATAATCTTTCGACGACTTGGTAAAAGGACTTGGTAAAACACATCGATAGCGATTATTACTTATTTCGGTTTACTTATTCGGTATTCGCTACGGACGAAGACCGGCCCAAAACGACGCGGGATATCGTGAATACGGATTCCGCGTTCTTTGCCCGCGACGGTTTGCGCGGGTTCCTCGTTTTATCACCTCCCACTTTAATGATACACGCAGAAAAACGTTAATCCATTTGTTCGGCGAGAGTTATTTGATTCGATTCCATCAAAGTTTCGAACCGCGCGCAAAATACACGCTCGATCGAAAAGAAAAAGGGAAGCCCAACACGCAACGGGAGGGAGGGCTAAACAATTCCGACGCAAGCCCGTCTTCCGACGTGGAAAATCTTTTTTTTTCTTTAGAACTTTAAACGCTGAAATGTACGTTGAGATATTGACAACGCGGTTCGTTTCGTATTGTTAGACTAGATTAACAACACATACATATATACATACACAATGCAATAAATATTGTACGATTGAATCCTCGAGAGTTTATAAATAAACCTCGCCTTAGAGTCCGAGTATATGCAATAAATTACACGTATTCGTAACTTTAAAGTTAACAGCGATTGCTCTTTAGAGTCCATTTCCGTTACAGACTGTTCCCCCGAAGCTAAAAACATTTAGCAAACGATAGAAAAAGAAGATACAGCCACGTTACTCATCTATTCTAGTTTATAGTCGTGTATCGAGCGTGAGAAGAAAGCAATTACAGTAATTGTTTCTCCGTTCTTCTTGGCAATTCAATTTCCTACTCGCAAAGCAGCTTAATTGGCCTATCTAAATCGATAAATCGAATCTAATTTCTTCGTTGCACATTTAATGGATCATCTCACTCGTATTTTGGTAATATAATACTTAAAATTATATATTTACTTATATATATGTATATATATTCGTATGTAATATAATAAAGGGGAAATTCTGTCAATAGTCAAACAAAATTTTCGCGCGAATGTAAAAATTATGGTACACACACAATTGCGATAGATACAATAGTCTTAGGAAGGCCTTTCGACTATTGCCAGAATTTCCAAAAATATCGTACAAAATATATAAACATCAGTTGTATCAACACCGGAAGGTAAAGATGTCATTAAAAGCCTATATGTAAAAATATAGCTGCCTCAAGAAAATAATCTGATAAAGATAAAAAGAAAGTAGATAAAATATAAGTTGACTCGCTTGCCATTTAATTCGTAACTGAATAAGAATGATATAAAAAAAATCATGCATATGCGCTACTTGCGAACCTAACGTGACATCACAATGATTCTCGATCAACTTAGATTACTTACAGTAAACTAGTTCAACACAATGAACTGTACATTTACAATTATCGATATAATGATAAATATTCGCGCGAAAATTCAATTATGTGTATAATTAAATTATTTACAGCGTTAATAGATCTCTGTTTACTTCCTACCTCGAGTAAATCATTTGACTTTAGCTAGAGTAGACAAAATCATAAGACGTACACTCACATTCACTCGCGCACGGTGTGAACTAAACATTTACGATTTATGTAGTAAGTTAATACTTATATATATTATATATTATCGCTGCTACATACGTATTACATATCATGCATGTAGCTAATTATTTCTCTGAAAAATTCTATAAACAATCATTTTATGTTACCAATAATATATATAAAAAAAAGATATAAATAAACAAAATTTTATATACAATTTCGCTTACACTGCATATTAGCCAATTTTATCACATTACTTTTTAATCAGGAATTTTCC
>NW_012130116.1:41491-48097 GCF_000143395.1 Atta cephalotes | reverse complement strand
GTGTGTGTGTGTGTGTGTGTGTGTGTGTGTGTGTGTGTGTGTGTGTGTGTGTGTGTGTGTGTGTGTATGTTATGCGTTTACTATTATTACAAAAAAATATAAAGTATAATTTTGCGAAATAATAAATTGAAAAGGATAAAAAGGCGGATTCATTCACTTGATTCATTCTTTAAGATGACACATGCAAACTGCTAAATTATTATGGCAAAATTTCTCATACCTTATATCTATGTAAAGCTGTATCAATAGCTGTTAAATATTAAAAGAAGCAACAAAAATACAAAAATGCAGCATATTTTCAACAGAGAAAAAATGAATTCGATTCTTTCCTTTGATCTACGGAATGTATAAATAATAATAATTAGTGTTCAATTTTGAAAAGATTACACTGGGATTTTTTAAGAGAACTATCTATATAACTATGGTAAGTTATTAAATTAAATCAAATTCGTATTTAATTTATTTTTTGTTATTTAGTTCATATTTAATTCACCTAATCGCTAAGTAAGTCATGTGATTTAAAGCTGAAAGCTTGGAGACCTATTAACAAGTTGCCAACAAAAAAGTGTTTTCTCTATCATCATATACAATAGTATATGTAACAGTTGCGCTCAGTCGTACCATGTGTCCCAATACGCGCGTACTAGAGCGCAAACGCGAGACTACAATGGCCCTACATTAATCAACGTAATTGGTGTTCATCCTTGTGTAATCAACAGTGTTCTGTTGACGCTCAAAAATTCGCTTACCTACATAAAGCTAGAAATGGACGTTCACACACATTTAAATAAATTAAAAAGAAAAAAAAAGAACACGTACTACTTTATACAATTCACTAGCAAAGGTAAATAAATAAAATATATCTAGAATAGCTGAAGATCGGGGTTTCTTTCATTAACATTATGATAAACATCGTTACAGCTTGTAGTTAAGTATATAGATTGCATATTCTCATACGTTATTAGTAAATACGTTATGTTGATTTGTAGTAAACGGAAAGATTGTTTAAAATGCACTGGATTAAATATCAAGTTTACTTACGTATCGAAATTTTCTCTAATCAATCCGAGTTTTGGCGTTTTGATTTCTGATTGATGCTCGCAAGTGTAATGTTAAATAACGCGTCATATTGAATGTGCTAAATATGGAGTTCACAGTTTTGCATACTAAAATTTTCACGTGATTTAATAATATATAAGACAACCTCACAGAGGCTGTCGAATGGGATAGGGATAGACTCGCTAACCCTTTCACCGCTCTTAGAGCGTTCTAGAATTTTTCTTGTTTATTTTTTTCCGCAAAAAGTATATACCTACGTAAATATAAACTTCCTAATTCATCGTTTCAACCTTTCGAGACGCAGGCAGTGAAAGGGTTAGGTATATTCTAGTTTTGCGGCTGTGCTTTCTTGCCACCACGTGGCTTGATGCTCTCGGAAATTTGCCACATCGCCTCCTCACAGAGGAAATCACTGAAGTTGTTGAAAAACGTCATAATGCGTTCGTGTTTCTTGAAAGAGTACGTGCTGTAAATAATAATCATTTATAGTAATATTTATAACATTAAGATTTATTAATGATTTGTAGTGCAAACACTTACCCTTTCTTAAATCTTTTCATATTTTCAACAATATTAAATTGTTGCCATCTCTTGGAGAAATTTATAGTGCCATCTGGTAATAAATTACTATTTCCAATATGCACAAATGTAAGATCTTGCAAAACAAGTCCGCTGAAATAAGAGAAACATACGTATATTCTTGATAGATGAAATTTTTTGTATTTTTTGAGCAACAACAAATATTTATACTCTTACATGTAAGGAATACATGGCGGTTGTGTTTCTGCTAGAGCTTGTCTATAAGCTCGGAAGCTACTAGAGCTATCAATAAGAGCACAATATTCCTTGAGACCTTCCGTAATGTGCTTTTGCCATTCAAGTCTCCTAATAGGTGCACTATCTAATGCAGATAATAATGCGAGATAGCTGTTAAAATTATTAATTTTCCTAAGATGCTTCATTATTTTAATGAACTTTACGACATATTTTTCCCTATCCTTCGCTTCATTTTCTAATCGATGTTCTAATATTCTAGATCGTGCCCAATATGACATTTTATTAAAATGTTCAGTAAATCTTGTAAGATTCGGACTTCTCTCTTCATTCTGTTCTTGCGCCCAAATCAACACTTCCGGAATTTCTATTTTCATAAACAAATCGGCATCAAGTAGTGTCATTTGTTCCGCAATCTGTTCGCTTTTAAAATCTAATAAGGAAGCTTGTTTCGTTGTAACACTTAGAGACGAGAGAATTGGTTGTGCTGCTTGTAATTGCTTCATAGTGTGCTTCTCTAAAATTTTAACTCGCAACGCTTTGGCCATAGTAAGATCTCCGCTGCACACTAATTGCTGTACAAATTCCATTAAAGTTTGCAAAAGAATGTCATCAAGATCAGATATTCTGTAAATAATTAGTTATATTATAAATCGCAATCAAACTTATAAGAATATGCGCGCGTAATTAATATAGATAACAGAATCTCTACTTACGTTAAATCACTTACGACTCTAACAAGTAAAGAAAATGCTTCACGTGCGGCTCTTTGTTTAACAACATCTGGAGAACATGAAAAACGTTGATGACGTCTATGTAGTTTACGAATTAATTCTAATGGTTGTATGAAAGTTCTATATGTCGTTAAAAACGCTTCTTGATACAGGAAATCTGTAAAAAGTGCATTGTTTTTATTACAATTGAATTCATCCGTTTATAATTTTTATTTATCATTTTTTATATGCAATATTGTACTTTAAATATTTCATTAATTACCTGATTCTTTTTCATCTATGCAGCATGAAAAGATAAATAAATAATATAATAAAGTATATTTTAAAAAATTATATTTTAATTTTAATAAAATTAAATTATTCATAAAAATTTTAAGCTTTATATCTCTTAAGTTTAATGAATTAAGAAAAAGTATATACCATGTTTATTTGCTTTTGTCGCGTGGATTAATAATGCATCCGGATGTCCACCACGTATATCTGGACCTTCTTCATCTGGTTTTTTTAATACTAAGTATTTGCTAATATCTAATTCATCTAAAATGCTATCATCTTGATCAATATCTCTTAGCTCAAGAGTATTTTCATCAACTGATATGGAAGAAAGTGCATTACTAGCAGGTCTAGACGATGATAATACTGTATCCATAATAACATTATTATTCTGAAATAAAATGATTACAATCATATTAATACTTAATAACTATTATACAATTATAATTCTATAATAATAACAACGCAATAGTAAAATTATTACATTAATGTTTACCAATTTTACTGGAGTGGAAGGTGCAGGATCTTTCTTTTCATGTATTGGTTCCTCCGTTTTTAGAGGTGTTGACGTCACAAGAGGATCCGAATTATGAATACTCTGCATGCTAATGGTCGGTTTTGGTGATATTGGTGGAGGTGTAATGTTTGATTTAATGGAACGAGATCTCTTTGGTGGTAATGCCGGAGGCAGACTAGAATTATTTGTCTCTACTAAGCTTGGCGTCGTAGTTATAGAAAGGCTAGATAAAATACGACCTCATGATGATTCTATTTTCTTTAACAATATGCTAAAAGTATCTTTATAGAAAAAGTAAATAATGATAATAAAAACGATATAACTTATAGAATAATACCTTGAGTTATCGTGTAGAGCAGTCACAGTGTGTGTCATGAAGGAACACGATTGGGTTGTAGTAAGAGACATCTCATGTTGCTGCCATTCTGCTTGCATGGAATTGTAAGCTGCTACAGAATGACGGGTACCAAGACCAGAGATGAAATCATTATTACTATGGGAGCAGTTCCCGAACATCTCCATGTATGCCATAACTGAAATACGTGCAAGTAAATAAATTAACATAAATTTCATTTAAAAAAAAATCACTATTGTTATTATAAATTATTCTATAAAAAACCTACTCTATAAAAAAAGGATTTTTTAAAATACAATCGATAAATGCAAGCACGAGATGTGTACTGCAATAAAATATTAAAACACGGGTATATGTATGGATTGCATGAAAACACTGAAACTGATGCACAAACAAATCTTGTGTATTTATTATTTTGATTAAGCGATGTGTAAAAATGAAAAACTCACTGGAATGAAAGTGAAATCTTTTAAACAACATTTTACGTATAACTGTAGATATTATATCCACTTGTTACACTCAATTTGTGCTATTGCACAATAGAAACAAATGCTCTAGTAATTGTAGACTTAATTAAAAATATACAAATTAAGAAAGCTTCACATTAACACACAATTCTTATACTTTAGTATTCACTGCATTCTTTAATTTTAAGTCCGTTTATCTTAACGTAAGAAAGGAAACTAAACTTTAAGTCTTCAACAGCTGATGAAATGTATTAACTGAGTATTAGTGAGAGAGGTCAAAATAATTAGAAAAAGAACACGCCTACATAAACTCGCTAGAACTGCCTTTCATTCATCTATATTAATGAATTGTATAAAATCCGCAAAATTGTTCACATTTTAAATATTAAAAATGTATTATATCTATTCTTAAATTACATAATAAAAATGTAGTTTTTAATGTATAATATAAAATCTTAGGTAGACCAAATGTGGAAAGAGATTGCAATATAAAATAAATAAATAATATTAACGGTATTAATCATTGTGTTAATATGTGTATACAATATATTGATGTATATGATATTATAGATTATACCAATCAAAAAATATATTTTTCAATTAGTATAATATTCAACATCATAGCAAAAACTTCCGCATTATTATATTCTATCTATTATATTAAATTAAAAGTAAGCCAAGAATAAGCTGCAATTATCAATAAAAATTCAAGCTCAATATCAAACAATATCATATTTTTAAAATATTAAAGATAAGAAAAGAAATATAATAATTAATAAAAATAGAACAGTAAACATGCCGCAAGAGAAGCCTGGAATGTAAATATGTGAAACATAGGATATTAACTTAGCGTGAAAATGTTTGCCGAAGGGGTAGTTGAATTATGTGGGCAGGATCCCACTTACCAGAATATGCCACTGATTGGAACACTGGGGGATACAAAACATTGCATCAGTTTTAATCTACTATCAAAAGATAATTTGGAATGCCTAATATTATTTTATTTGGAATCATTTGCGTATTGATAGATTGTATTAATTAAACATAAAGATTATAATTATGCAAAATTATTACACTAGCTCGCGAGGAGTATTTATTAATGCGGTATTTTTCAAAATTCGTGTATCTTAAAATTGACAGTGAAAAAATAAAGCAATCAATTATCAATGTTATTAAATATTCTGTTGATGTCTTTTATCTCATTACCGATATTAATAATTAATAAAAAAGATTACTTACTATGCCGCTTCTTTAGAGGCAAAGGAGGTGGTTTATTGATATCCAGACTATCTCCGTTACTAGTATGCAAAGTGCAAGTGGATAAATGCTCATTTTCTGGTACATTATCATACTGCGACGGCTGTCGTTCTTTTCTTCGCTTGGATCGCTTCTCTGGCAATGCTGGAGGCGCTCCATTAGAATCGGATGTAACTATCGATTCCATTTCCTGTATACATCATAGATACATCAAATAATTAAATTATTAAAAAATTTAGAGCACATAAAAGTAAATAAAAATAAAACAAAAACATAAAACATAACAACACCCACATTTACCAGTTTCTCTAATAAAGCTGGGTCCCCATTTCCAGACATGTTAGTCGTGCTAATAGTACTTTTGGAACTACTCATCGTCTTCTGTGTAAAAATAGAGCCGTTACTGTCCGATGATAATTTGGTCTGAGAAAACGACTGTTGCTGTGCACTATACGATTGAGAATTATAACTAATGCTGCTCTGCTGCGACGATCTCTTGGATGTCAAGCTGGACGCGGTGGTATAACTTTGGGATGAACTTCGTTGAGAATGCATAGAAACAAAGCCTGATTCCTGCGTTTGTGTAGATAATCGCTCCATCTTTCCTTCTATACCTAAAACAAAATTAATTTAAAACAAGCTTATTCAGAATCTAAAAAGACATCATAAATAAATTCACAAAAGTTGTGAAGTTTTCTTACGAAAAAACATTTTAACATTTTCCCAACTAAAATTAGATCTACGTGACATTTCACAAAATATCTATGTTACTACTACGATAAATGAAAAAAAGAATGCTATTTCACTTAATTTTGCTGTGCTTTGAGTGAAGATCTATACGATACTGTTTATTCACGCGGCTGGAAGGTTGATGATACCTACGCAACTTGTTCCACTAACTATTTTCAGAATTCTTGCATAATTTTAGCATCGCATTTTTTTTCCTTTTCCAATGTTTGTAAATAATTGAAAATACTTGAACTAAAAAAGTTATGTAACTCAACAACAAAAACGATAAATAATTTTTAATGTTCTATTAATTTATGTTACTGAAATAAATTTTTCTTAGCTTGTTATTGCAACATATATGTAATTTTAATTATTAATTGACCAATATTACTAATTAATCAATTCTCTCTCTCTCTCTCTCTCTCTCTCTCACACACACAC
>NW_012130116.1:35763-40600 GCF_000143395.1 Atta cephalotes | reverse complement strand
TCTCTCTCTCTCTCTCTCTCTCTCTCACACACACACACACACACACACACACACACACACACACACACACACACACACACACACACACACACACACAAGTAAATTATTTATTCTCATAATAAAAGATTATTTCTAATAAAAAATTTACACACCAGTAAATGGATTAAGCATTTCTTGAGGTGTTTGTTGACCTAGCAACATAGTACTTGGTATATTAGTTTCAGAACCATCCCAGCAATTACAGTTTGATGTACCATTAACTTGCATGCCTACAAGAATACAGAATATACGTTACTTTGCAAAAAATCTGCAATCTAATATCATCATGACAAATATAAAGAATAAACCCACAAACACGAACTCAGTTTATTTAATATTAAAAATATATATTATAATAATAATACACACATTCTTCCCAAGAAATACTAATAATAGTTTTTACTTTATAAAAATGGTGTAAAAATTAATTATCTCACTAGTACGCTATGTATCTAATATTATGTAAAATTCCTAAAATACCTTCACAGTTTATACTTAACGTTATAAACTTCAATCGCTTATTAATGACTAGGGTATTTAAAGCGCGAGGGAATCTTGGATCCATAATAATCGTGATTTTTCTTAAATAAAATATTTATCCTAATCACAAATAATAGAAATTTATTTGTATAGCTTGAACGAACGATTGTAGACTGACACAGAAACCAAGGCAAGTAGAATGACAAACTAATATGCTGAGTAAGCGTCGACCATGGACTATTCATTTTACGCATATGGCAATGTATTTACAACAATTCTTTCATAGTACTATTTCAAATATTATTCGAAAAAATTAATGTCTAATCTCGAACTCGATAATGATATCGTATGCATTAAAAAAATACTGTATGTTATGTAATATAACACAATATAATTTTATTATTATATTACAAACATAAAAATTTTTTAACAATTAACAATTATATTTAAGCAGTATTATTAAAAATAAAGTTTCAATGTAGAATACTCGAATGATACCACTACAAGTAAACATTTTAGTATAAATTATTTGAATATTACCTTGGATAGTAGCCATGAGACTTAGGTCCATACTGTCATTCAAAGATTCGTCATTTGGTCCCATTATAGCTCGAATCTCATCTTCGTCTCGGGAATGATTCAGAGCCGAATCCAAACTACCGGCCGATGCGCTCAGAAGAGATGACGAATCCTCTGGAGATCGACTTCGAAGGGATACCCTATCGAGACTAGATGCCAGAAGACCCTCTGATTCGTCGAGGAGCTGTTGAGTTCTCATTCTTCTCTTCGGCGGTAACGGAGGAGGTGTACCAGAAGAGCTATTTTCCTCCGACAAACATACATTTGTTCTACAAGGGATCGAGCGTTTCTACGTTCAACTTCTAGTGACAAGTAATTTATTATTCTCCTTTTTATAGCGAAACAAATGTTACCTGTCAGGTAGAGGGGGTTTCGGGGGTGGACTAGAATCCCGTAAAATCGACTCGGAACTATGCGAGCTGCGAACCAAGCTACTACTTGCTGCCGTTTGTTCCAAGATCTGTCGTTCTCTTGGTGTCAACGGTATATCCGGTAGAGAATTTCTTTGTGTTAGTTCTGACCCATATCCGGAAGTTCTATAATTTATAATGAGTTATATTGGATTTTGAGCAAATTTTGTATTGATTTCATTCATAATTTATCCTTCAATCATCTTTATATGAAATATCAAAGATTATTCATGAAATCCTATTTCAATATTAATGTATACTTTATAATATTCGTGAAAGCATTTCATATTAAATAATAATTAATAATCAATTACATATAACTTTCCATTATATATCAAGCTTATTAAAATTTCATATCATCATTAATGTTATAATTAGATGTTATTTTCTACATTGTTTCTATTAAATCTCCAACTCTATCTTATCAATGCATTAATTCATATTTTATATAATTAATACATATTTATTTTATATTTACTTCTAAAATATACTATTTTTATTTTGATGACGATTCTTTTTCGCTATTTCGAGATATATTGTATTAAAATTTAATTCACTATTACTACAAAATTACCTATTATTATTTGTAGCAGACGGAGGTTTCTGCTTATTAGCGATTTTCTCATGCGCCAGAGCTACTAGATTTTTTACTGCTTCCTCGACCAGTCCAATAACATGCGTCACGTTTTCGGTGTCCAAAGCGGAAGATTGATCACCATGCAGCAGCACATCGTCGCAGAGTTTCAGCAATTGCGCTAACGCTTGGTACACTTGATTCGTGGCAGATCCCAATGTGGAACTGCAAGTACCAGGATAGAGAATCGAGAAAATGTGATTAATCAATTCTTTCTTACACTGCAATCTAAATCTAGATATTTCTTTTTCGCTATTAAAGTTACAGCATTCAAACAAAATTCTCCATAAAATGAAACACAATATCGAATCATATTGTTTAGTAAGTAAAATAATAAATTAAGTAAAATAATGAAACTGACTTTTTAAAAATTGTTCTAATACTTTTTCTATATTCTCCTATAAAGCAACTATTAGGTAATGAAACTATTTTGCATACAAAATAATCACCTGTTTTCGTAGAGCAGATAAGATTTTAACGCGTTGTGTATCGTGGTAACGGTATCAAGGACAATCGTGCCGTTCCCGGGCAGCATCTCGAGCTTCTTCTTGGATACGACATCCCGAAAATGAAGCAATGCTAGCTGCACCTGCCGTACGTGGATGTGCAAGTCGCGCAGGGGATTCTTATCCAGAGCGGTGCCAGAGTCGTTGGAGCCCGAGGCGTTCTTGTCACGCGGCGTACGCGGTGACGAGGGCGAGGCGGCCCTCGTGGCCGCTCCGCTGCCTCCACCACCGCCACCGCTGCCGCTACCAGGAGAACGCATGTGGGAGAGCTTTTCCAGAAAGTCCTCCTTGAAGGAGCGCGCACGACGCGCTAATTTACCGCCGCGCGCCTTCCCAAAGCGCTCCTCGACTTCTGCAACAAGAAAAAGTTCCGTATAAGTTTTAATATCAAAGACTCAGAAAATTACTTTAATTTTCCTTACTCTTATATTACTTCTATGTACTTTGTTATTTCTTTTTTATTCCACTCGCTTATTTTGTATTCCTGAAGAAGATAACTGCAGAGAATTTTAAAAACTTGAAAATTTCTAATGAAAGATTTTTTTCTAAAAGCAAATATTTTCTTAACATTTCTCGATAACGTTTCGAGAGTTTTATCGAAAAATATTGAAGCTCAAACTGATCCTGATTGAAAAGATTTGATAAGAAATAATTCCATTTTATAACATCAGAAAATCACTTTATTAAATGTTTTTTTAATTTATTACCATTCATTTTTCAGAAATTTTTTTAAAGAACTGATTCTTTTCTTCTTACAATAAAAAGAAGAATAATCAATTTCTAACAAAAACGCAAAGTAAATATTCTTTAAATGTCTATTTTCTATATTTTTTAACCAATTACATAAATATATAAAAATATCAATAAGGATTCTCAATCTTAAAAACAATAATTAGAACATTAGAATAAGGCTAATAAGAGTCTAACGTTAATGTAAGAGAAGAATTAGAAGATGTAAATAATGCTCATATGTTGGCGGTTGTCTTCATTTATTATATCGAACGTTTCGGCTCACTTAACACAAATTAATTTATATCTCATGAAAATTGTGAATCGATGTTTGAATTTCTTTGTTTTCCCATTGAGATGAGTCACACGATTATCACGATTTTTAATTATTGTACTAACAGTAAAATAGTAATAGTAAAATACTAACAGTAAAATAGTAATAATTTATATAGCGTATTGATTACTGCATTTTTGCTGCGAGTGACTTACCTTCAATAAGATATTCTATTTTTGTTGAAGATGATTTCAAAGTGAGCCAAAACGTTATAATAAATGAAGATAACCGTCAACACTTGAGTATTATCTACGTCTCCTAACTCTTCGCTGTTACATCAGCGTAGACTCTCATTAGCCTTTTTCTAATGTTCTAATTATTGTTTTTCTATATTTTTTAATCACACATCAGAAGATTTTTTTGGAAATGTATCAAGAATATAATTCTTTGAGAAAGAGACACAATTCTATATCAATTCTGAAAATAGATTATTAAAAATAATAGAAATATCATTTATCTATATATAATTTTTTTATCTGTAATTTAATCTACTACATATATATCAAAATTTAAAAACATTTTATACAAAAATAATATTTTTTTATGATGATATCCCATATCTCTGTTTAATGCGTGATTTATAATATAATCCTGAGCATATTTGATCCGGAGATAAAATATTGAAATATTTACGAGAGAATGTTTTCCCTATTTACTTGTTTTTAAAATACATGTAATATGCACATGTCATTTTTTCTGCGAAATAAAATGCACGAAGGCAAATGGGATTAAAATCTTGCAAACTTTTTTCACCGATTATAACTTGGCAATCTAGCGAGCTTTTAAAGCTCTTTAAAACCTTTTATAATAACTTTTACATTATGAATTATATATGGAATGACTATCTTCCATTTTGTTATGATAAACCTTAAAAAATTCTACTATAAGAGAATATAATAATATTCTTATATCCTATGAATTAAAAACAAATTATGATACTGTCCACAGAAAGTAATTCTATAAATTTAGTTAATACTAATTTTTTCCAAAAAATTTTATTTGTTTTACATATATATATATATATATTCTTAGAATTTTTCTTTAATTTCCTACACACACACACACACACACACACACACACACACACACACACACACACACACACACACACACACACACACACACA
>NW_012130116.1:27472-31915 GCF_000143395.1 Atta cephalotes | reverse complement strand
ACTAATAGCGGCCTCACCATAAGTATTTGAGAGCATTCGATGAGCCTCAGCCGCGGATTTCTTCATATTGAAGCAAAAAATTAAAACCTCCCGCAAATGACGAGAATTTGGCTCGTAAACTGACATTTTCAATCGAGAATAACTTTATGATGCAGACACAAATCGACTAATGTTTCTATGGGGTTATGTTGACAGATGCCCAAGTTTATTGTATGACGTCTATGAGCTATTTATTTCGACCACCACTTATCGCTAAAACCATCTATAGGAAAATGGCGGAAGCAAAGTTGTACACCTAATATATATTTCTAAATTTGTTTAATTAAAGGAGTCTAGGATAAATTTATTAGTTTAGTGTTATTTTGTAATTTCTCATTCTATGAATTCATAGCGTATAAAATATACTTTGCACAGTTAAAGTATGTATTGTATGTTTTCACAATTCTTAATGACTTAGATAATATTATTGTTTGCTCTAAGAGAAAAGTTCCTTAAGGGTTGCAGCGCAAAAATTGAAACTATGTGAATATGAAAACGCATAAATAATGCATAAATCATGTGTATTTGATTTTCCAAATTGGTTGTTATTAACACATGGAAGGGCTGACTGATAGCCTACTCAGCTTCCCCAAAAAAATCTTTTTTAGCTAAATGAAATGAATTTTTTGCGGACTTTGAGAGCGCATAAATAGCGCATTATATAATTTATTTATTAAAATTTGGTTAAGTTTGGAGGCGGGAGGGATCAGACATATTTATGCATAGAAAATGTTGCAAGTATGCAATTCTAGACGTTATAGAGAATTAAAAAAATGGCATTAATTCCAATTAATCTGTCATTTTCCGCATTCCGATTGATTCTTATGTCACGTTCATATGATAGGATATACTTATACATATAAGTAAATAAGTAATAAATATATAAATATAGTAGTATAGTATAATATAACAACAATTACATTAGAACTCTCGAATTTTAAACAATACAAAAAGATAAATATAGTAGGCTAATGAGAGTCAGCAATGAAACGGTGCAATTATTTGGTGAACAATCAACAATCAGATGTTGGATTGATGTCTTCTTTATTTTGAACGTTTCGACTTTCTTTGAAATCCTCCTCAGCAAGAATAGTATAGTATAGTATAGTATAGTATAGTATAATATAGTATAATAATATAGTATAATAATATAGTATATAGTATAATAATATAGTATAATATAGTATAATATAGTATAGTATATAAGTATGTATATAAGTTAAATATACGCGTAAAAAAATTTAATTCCCAAAGCGAGTTCCTTCGTTGATGCGGGGGGGACATTGATATTGCGTATCGATCCTTCCGTTTATTCTAAATAATTTATTACAGCAATATTTTTTTGAACTATCATCGATGCATCGCGATACGTCGCCCCGGCTGCAGAGGCCATTTTGGCTGGCGCCGAAAGTAATGGAAGCGATAAACATCATCAGAATGAACTTCGCGAATTTATTACCCCACGTAAATTCCTCCCAAAACTTCAGCGTTTCTCTAAAGTAACATTGCTTGTTATGAACAAAGGTATTTGTACGAAAAATCCGAAGATATTTAGACGCTTATAAAGGCTAATGAAATCGTATATGTTTAAAATAAATTTCAATAATCGTAAAATATCATATTTAATAAACATCAAAATATTATAAAAATAATGCAAAATAACAGAATCTCCCCCCCCCCCAGCTATTAATAAAATTCAACCTGTCGAAGCAATCAACTTCTCTTTTTTTTCTTTCTTCGTTTTAATTGAATATCACAAAGGTTGCTTGTTCATTTCTTTACTTATCAAAAATTATTTCGTATAATGCAACAGTGGTTTAATGTGCTTGAATTACGCGATCTAAGAGAGATCTGCCGATGTGCGTGTATATAGGAAATAAATCAAGTTCTATTCACGAACTGCGGCCCGAAATCTCAATCAGACGTGATTTGCGCCAAAGGCACAAGGTTTGACAAGCCGATAGAGATAATGGAGATGAGAACACACAGAGACAAGGGAAGAGACGGGCGAGGGAAGAGGGACAGGGGTGGACCGAGGGAACACGCGGTAGACAGGAGAGATGCAAATTGCCGTGATTGACTGTATTCACGAACCACGTTCGACTCCCACACGTGTTATCCGTGGGAATGCGCGTGCATATTGGAGAGCGCGATACAATAGACGCGGCATGCGGTTATTTACAAACCGCGACACGCGGAATTATTTTGATCGTACGAGACCTTCGGTCGCGCGAGAATACCCATCCGATTATGCAAAACCATCGTACACCACTTGGTAGGTGACAAATAGCAATAGACAAGCAACGTTCCCCTTTGCCTTTCCACGTCACGTGATAGATGGACGTGTTTCCGTTATGGCGTTATCTATCAATCGTAACAGAGATTCTATTATATATTAAAACGACTTTTTAAGTTTAGAATTATTAAAATATTTGAATGGTAATTACAATCCAATATAAATTAATATTTAAATGTGAATTCTGATTTTGCTGGCGTGTGACGATCAATTGATTGTATTAAATAACAATTATCTTAATGTTAATTTTAGTAATATTTGCTGGAAAGAAATTCTCCTTAACTTATAATTCGTCTACACACGTAATACATATACGTAAATAAAAATTTGTATATAAGTATAATATAGAATTTGTAAATTGTGGCGAAATAGTATAAATGAGCCTTGTTATGAATTAGTGAAAATCAAATTTACAGTGAGAATAAGTAAAGAAAATTGAGTTTATAGAGTAATCTAGTATTGGATTTAATACATTACGGCTTGATACATTACAGACAGCAAGCATTGCTTTGCCCGATACTGTATTTACCAGTAAAATTCTATTGATTCGCGACATAACAGGCTTTCACACTATAGCAAATACGGTAATCTGCGGAACGTGATCAAGAGTGTTTAAAGTACGCAGATACGCGCTCTGTGAAACTTTATGACGATGAAATGATCGTATTTATGAATATATCACTGCGCTGGTACGAACGTTTCATTGTTAATGCGCATTATCTGTGGATGTAACAACGCTAATGTACACGATGAAATATTTATCAGAAAATAACTCATATATCATTTATATATAATGTAATAATAATAATAATAATAATAATAATAATAATAATAATAATAACAATAATAATAATAATAATAATAATAATACATGTGCTTTATTATAATTTTTGTGTTAATAAACCGTACAAATACTAAATCGAAAAACGTATCACAGTCTAAAAACAGTGTCGAAACTTTTGTTTAAAGAACTCTAATATTTTAACCAGCAGATTAATACATTCTGTAATATTCTTTTCAATCGTAACAAGAGGAAATGTCTGTCAAGGCAACGTAATCATAAGCGAGTGTTCAACGAGTCTCTCGAGTTCTCCAGGCCTCTCTTCCTTCACCCTTTATCGATCATCGTGCGTGCTCATATATGGTATGCGGGGTGCAAACCCACCGAAACGCGCTTTAAGCGAAACAGTAAGCCCGCGCATGGCTACGGAAAATGCGAAAAGCCCCCGGAATGCGATCGGACACGATTAGAATCGAACAGGCGCGTCGTATCTCGAGCGCGGATTTGCGGTGTGTTGACCACCGCGGATTTCGCGGTGATGCATGCATGAACGACGATATATCTGTATGCGCACGCATATATACGTGGGCACTATGCGATTGTGTCCGCAGACGTGGTAACGAGGAGCTCGGCACAGTGATGAACGGTCAACCATCGGCACGATTAAAGGGACACACGGCGGGAAAGTTATCGCGACCACCAGTAAACTCCCGTACAGCTCTCGCTGCATCGTCGCGATAACGGCCGTGGAGAGATGCTGTAATATCGTTCGCGGCAATAATATTTCGTGCCACGTGCGACGCGGAAACACGTAGCTCGCTAATGAAAACCTGGTCGCGATAGCGCGGCGTTGTTGTTAATTACTCTCGGCGCCCGAGACTTTTGCGCTGTTGATGATGACTCCCGGCAGCCCGAGTCCATTTTTTACGAGTAATGAATATTTAACTCGACTGCACGATCCATTTCTCGCAAAACGGTGGCAGTCCCGAGGGAAATGTACACCATGTAGGAAAATGCGAATTATTGTCGAGATTAGATGTATTGTTCTTGATAAATCGTGCTAAATATATCACTCCGGATAAATTATTGAGCAAACAAGTTTCGTTAAACATATCTGTTACACATAGTTTTGGCTAATCCTTTCGATTTATCACGACAATACATCGGAACGATTTCGCGGAACTAATCTCATAGATTAATCTACATAATCTTGCATACGAAATCGAGATTGGAAACTCTCCAGATTTCCACGCTCAAGCTCGGAAATCCGTGTAAGACATTCTAGATACATATATATATATATATATATATATATATATATATATAT
>NW_012130116.1:20927-27452 GCF_000143395.1 Atta cephalotes | reverse complement strand
TATATATATATATATATATATATATATATATATATATATATATTTTATTTTCTTATTTTCTTATAATTTTATACGTTTAATGAAAAACTTTTATTTAAATATGTAATTAAATAATTTCGCAAATATTGAGTTTATGACAGATTAATTAAGATAAAAATTTCATCAATGACAAAATATAATTTTACGAACACTATAACGAGTTCGTAACAGATTAATTAGTTCGTAA
The DNA here is from genome assembly GCF_000143395.1 of Atta cephalotes. Taxonomy (NCBI): domain Eukaryota; kingdom Metazoa; phylum Arthropoda; class Insecta; order Hymenoptera; family Formicidae; genus Atta; species Atta cephalotes. The sequence continues at coordinate 27,226 of NW_012130116.1, read as the reverse complement.
AAATTGCATCAATAAATCATTTACGAATATTATTATATTTACGAATTTATAACATATTAATTACACCGTAAATATTACGTGAATGCAGAAAACTTCACTGAATCTTTAAAAAAAATCTTATTTATAAAATGATTTTTATCGAGGATGAAATAAATCAAGTTAAAAATAACTTCTATCGAGGGGATAAAATATTTCTTATATAATATTATATGTAATAAAGATTTCTTGTATCGTTGTTCACAAGAACTAAGTACAAACGCCATGTAATATGGCTAACGGCGAAGCTGCAAATGATCAGGATTCGATTAATTAACAATTACGAGGGTTAATGATGTTGGTGTAAACGCTAATAGCAGTCGAGATTAGCGTTTTCAAGTGTTTACGTTGGCGCTCTGCTTGTAGATACGTTTTTCGTCGGATAGAATTTATACGAACGACATTACTGCGACCGGCAAACAACGGAAACTCGGTGTAATTGTTTTATGGAAATCTCGCGGATTTCCATAATGGTTACTTCTCGTTCTCGGTCCATGATGAATCAACCGACTGGATGTATGAAATCATAAGAGTTATAGACTTCCATGGTTTAAGATCCATTGATTTTATTAATGCAAGGACATATTACGATATAAAATAACACACAAAACTCTTTTTTTTTAGAATAGTAAAAATAAACGGATTCTTTTTGTCTCACAAATGCTATCATTCACAATTGACAGAGTAGGTACTCTTGCAATGCGAAATATTTCGAGAACTCCATTTTCAATTTTTGAATTAATAAATGACTGTTGAAATTTTTATCAATCGTCACAAATCTCATTTTCAGTACAAATAGAACGTATTTAAATTAAATTCTTAAATAATAACCAGAGTCATTAATAAAACGAAAGGAATAAAAAAGCAGAATCTATAAAAATCTGTGTTTAAAACCAGTTCTATAAAAAAATCAAAGAGCGATCGAGCTGTGTAAAAACAGCTCATTCAATTTTGAAGAAATATAAAAAATGTTTACATATATTAAATTACATATATTAAAACTATTTATTAAGAAAGGAAGACTAAAAAAGAAGAGGTTAAAGCTTCTTTTCATCTTTCAACATAAGTATGACTGTGCTTAGTAAAAGATTGTGTGTTAAAATATAATAAATATACATATAAATATACATATTTAATAGATATATACAATATGTATCAGCTGTCTACGTATAATTACGTACATAGGAAGGATTTTAGCAAGATTGTAAATGTTCCGCGCTAGATATAATTCACGTTAAAATCATCTGTCTGCATCGAGACACGACAATCGTGATTATTCCCTCGATTATTCTGTAACTATCGAAAGCTCACCGCAGTATCGTCACATTTTGTTCATGGAGTGCTGTCGGTGTGATAAAAAATTACACGCTGTCGGATTAACGGCAGATTTCCGTGCATTTTACGAGGATGGGTGATGCAAATTCGCGTGCTTTCACTTCGAAAAATGAGACACGCGGTGGTGAAGCAGGGCGGCGAAGAGCTTCCAGCTCCATCGATTATACGCACAAACGGTTCGTTAAAGCTTTTAATGATTCGTTCATGGAATCGGCGTGGGCGAGCGACACGCAATCAAAGCGGACGAGGGATTCCCTTTTTTCTTTTTTATTTCACTTGAGTCTCGATATTCAATCTGTGCCACTGCAGGCTATGGAGAGCTTCCGAAATATTTGATCTATCGCCATGAGTGTAGGTTTTCGCTAACTGGAATAATGAGAAAAGTTCTCGCGGGTATGGAAAACATGCAAAAACGATTCGTGTTTGAAATACGGGCTATTTAAGGTTTCTACAAAAAAAGATCGGCACGCTCGTTTTAACAATTTTACAGCTCGAGCGAGAAATAAAGAGCGAGAAATAAATTTCAATATTCCAACTCCTGAGAAGAAATACGAAATTCTATTTTAGCTATCCATATTTTACACTTATCATTTAATTAAGTATGTTAATTAAATGGTAAGTGTAAAATATGGATAACTAAAATATATTATAGGTATCACAGCTAATCTTAGCTGTGATATCTGTATTACAGCAGCAACAGTAAATCATTTCGTTATAGTTTATAAATTACGATAGCCAATATATTTTAATAAACCGAAATTAGATACAGCAGAGAAAAATCCATGTAAATTTTTGTTTCGTATATGAGTCAAATGTTAGTTATTATTATACGCACAGTTATTTAAACGAAGACATTCTTGGCCAATAAAAGAGACTTATGAATTTCGATATGTATTAAAAGAAAAAGTTATTTCTGCAAGAACTTTTCTTTGCATGCAGAAATTCATTTTGTAGAGACGGTAATTATGTCGGCCTTCCAGCAACATCGTAAGGTCACGCAGAAGTCAGAAGAAAAAGTAAAAGAACGAGCAGTAATTCGTCAAGAGCACAAGGCGGAAATTGATGGTAGGATATTAAAAATCGGGCGAAAGTAATTTCCAGACGGTCGACTAAGAGAGTGCCGAACACCATGAATGATTGCTAATGTAATAAGGAGTGAAAATCCTACTATCCACGATAGAGAAAATTGATATTGCGCGCGCCGGTCAAGAGGGGAAAGAAAATTGATATTAACTATCTGGGAGTGCTGGCATTAAAGGATTTCGTGGACGACAGGCGCACACCCGTGACGTGGAGGCCTTCGCTCGAGTAAAGCTAATAATTGCCTCCCGAAAATTGATTATCCGCAAGTTCGTTAACGGCAGCGGTAGAGTGACGGCGACGGTAGCTCTGTGAAACTAATGGATCCCAGATTATTGACGAACGGAGTGTAATCGCGGATGGATTTGCACGCTCGGAAAAAATTTCAGGAATCGAGATGATCCTTCGTGTGAGTGGGGAACGGTACTGCTCGCAGACAATGCGGCTTAGACTACTGAAGCCGACGATGTAATCCCGAAAAAATATGCAATGTTAAGTACATAATGCTTTGAGCATTAAAACGAGTAAGAGCTTTGGATGAAGATATAACACATTTTTTTTGGTTATACATATTCTAGTTTCAATAAAAGAGCGAGGTGACTTGAAATAATAGATGATTTTAATTGATAAATGAAATGATAAAAATAAAGATTTTGTTAAAATAAAATATTAAATAACAGTGGTTATTGATGTTTGTTAATCAATATTATAGCAATTGGATAATGATTAACAATGACGATGATGATTTGTTATTGTTGTTGACTGTCAAAGTAATGAATTAATCAAACGGCGAAGTTATACGTAAACTAAAAAAAATTAACAATTTATATAATCCTGATCATGTACCTTATGTAATAAATATCACGTATATCACGATATATAACGACATACCGATGTTATTGTGGTTTGCGGTTATCGAACTAACGCTTAATGTGATTTTACATTGAGAAGCACATAACACTTATTGCGTATTTTCCGGATGTGTCGACCGAAGCAAATAAATTAGAGTTTATCCTAATCCAACTAAAATGCCTAATAATTGTTCGCAAAATATCATTATAATAATACAAATATAGAACAAAGTTACATATGTGAAAGTATTATACGCAAAAATGTACACGTAATAAAATGCAAATATAAATTTATCATCAAAATAAATTAAGATTGTCGTCATATTTCAGATATTTCATATTAATCAAATTTTTGTTATTGATTTTGCTCTTTTAAATACTTTACGTGGTTTTTTGATTTTTACGAATGCCATTTACAATTGTAAGCAATCGTAAAAAAAATAATTAATATACAACTTAAATTAGGCATGATTTAAAAGTAAAAAGTTTCATTTTGTGAGATTGTTTATTCTTTAGCGATTACAAAACATGTTAAAATTCTATGTATCGCTTCTAAATTGTTCAATCTTTTATTTTCATATTATTTCTCTCGGCAATGTAATGATACTCGATTCAAACATCAAGTCATTCATTTACTTTGTATATATATATATATATATATACGATTTACTTATCCAGAACTGGATAAGTTAATTGTTTTTTTTAACTGAATAAAGTTAAAGTTAATGACTTTACAAAATTAATAAAGTTAAGTTAAAAGTTGAAGGAATAAAAAATTAACTTAACATAAGTCAATACTGAATTAACTTAAATTTAAAAAAAAGTTAATTTTGAAAAAAATTATTTTTTAGATCATAATGTCCTAATTTTTCTTAGAATGAAATTAAACTATAATAACTATAATATAGATTATTAAGTAAATAAAATTTTAATTTTTTTATTCATATGTGATATAAGTACATAACACATGATATAACTATATAAGTTATACAAACTATAACTTTAAAAAAACAGCCAGTACATAGAGAAGATACAAAATCAGTGATTACTTTTTAATAAGTCTTAAACCATAAGAAATTAACCAATTACAATCGAATACGAGAAGAATATTTGACTATAATTGGTCAATTTCTTATGACTTAAGGCTTAAAATACCTATTGTAGATCCGGACTAAGGCTTATGGCATAAGATATAACCGCATAAATCAATCAGAGGGCTGTATTAGCACCTTAAGAGATTACTTAAGATGATCTTAAAATATGAACAGATTACGAATATACGTCCTTAGTCTTATTATATCTTATTATTTTTCTAAGATATTTAAAAGAGATAAAAAAATTTTTTAACTTAAAAAAAGTTAAAAAGTTAATGTTTAAAAGTAACTTAGTTAATGTTTAAAAGTAACTTAGTTAAGTTAAAATTTAATGTATTAACTAAGTTAAAAGTTATTACTGTTTAACTTTTTTTTAATTTTTAACATTTTAACTAATTACTATCCAACCCTGACGATATCTGACAAGAGCCGCTCGACGTGTCCGGCTATTTACGAGTATATCCGCGCGCATCTCGTCGCGTGCACAAAGTCAAAATCCGCGTTCGGCCGATTAGAACGAACAATCCGCGTATACCCGCGTATATCCGCGCGTCCCCGGGCAAATTAATTTTCCGGGACACACGCACGCGTGTCCCGCAGCCGCAGTACCGAGTTCGCACTGGTGCACTCCGTGTGACACGACCAATCCCGAAATAACTAGGAGGTTGTTGCACCGCACCCCGCGACATACGAACCGTGAACCATACCATTTCACCAAAAATGCGGTCGACGAGCTGAACAAGTCGAGATCTTCTCCTCTCTCTTTCTCTCAGCGAACCACTGACATTTATGTACTTTGTTAAGCCTACCAAATAATTCTCGTTGTACGACAGAAGATATAGTGAAGCACAGCGGTCGTGTGTAATTTGAGTAGAAATAAATAGAATATAATGTGAAAAAAATGTATCTCTAGAAACTCAAAATCCAACAAATTAATATGTTCTCCTCCCCCCTTCTCTCTTTCTTTTAAATTTGTAACATACATAGTTTTTTTTCTATAAAATTACATGATAAAATAATTTTATAATAGTAACGTAAGAGAATTCATGCGATACTTTGCTGGCGCAATTATTAAAATAATATAATTTTAGATAAGATATTTGAGTTACGTTATGAGTTAGATACATGAGTGCATGAACTGTATAGATCAAATGTCGCGAAGTATCATGAGATAACAATATGAAATTTCGTCACGTATTCAGGATTACGCTATGCTGTCAACTAGTTGCGACCGCGAATGTGAATTAGACTTAAAGTCTGGTTCTTGAGACACAGAGAGTAACGATGAGAAATATGAAGCAGAGCACCTAAGCTTAAAGGGTTTTCGAAATAGCTTAAACGCCGAAAGAGGATTATTCCAAGATGGTGAGTTCGGACAACGTGAACTAAATTTAGTAGACGAGGCCGAAACCAACGGCCAAAATACGATGAAACTTTGTGAAAGGCTTGGACACAGACGAGGTTTCTTGGTTTGGAAACAATTACGTCACGCCATCGCTGCGATGCAACTTTGTAGAATAAGTAAACGTCGCTTTTGTTCGTTTTCGCAACTCCACTAAATTCTTATTAAATCTTTTAATATACCTATTTGTTGGGCACCTAAGAAAACTGAATCGCGTTTTATATATATATATATATACATATATACTCTTAGCATCTCTGCAATTTTTAAGTCTACTAAACGATGAAAAATAATTGATTCGGAAACATAAACGCAACAAAGACTCTTGTAAAATACTATTTAAAAACTCTTTAAAACAGACTCATTTAACACACCACACACACACACACACACACACACACACACACACACACACACACACACACACACACACACACACACACACACACACACACACACACACACACACACACACACACACACACACACACACACACACAC
>NW_012130116.1:11659-20495 GCF_000143395.1 Atta cephalotes | reverse complement strand
ACACACACACACACACACACACACACACACACACACACACACACACACACACACACACACACACACACACACACACACACACACACACACACACACAAGAATTTATAATAAGAATTTTATAATAAAATATATGTGAGACATCTTATTCAAATACTTATTACACTGTGCCCAGAATTTTATTGAAATAATATCTCTGTAAACAAACTTTTAATTGAAAAAAGATAATAGAAAAAGAAATAATAAAGACATTTTTTAATATTCTAGGGCAAATCCTTTAAAAATATAAAAATGACAAATTCAAAAATGAAAAAAGATATTAACACAAAAGAAATATCTACAAAATAAAAGTAAAAAATACAAAGAATAAGAGAGAATAGAAATGTTTTTATTTTATATATCGGAAGCGCTTACATATTTTTTTCGTATGAAGTAGGTCAACAAGAAAAACGTACGAAGTATAAATTCTGATTTTAATGAAACTTTATATACATATAGATTAGATAAAAAGATAACTTTAGAAAATATTGCACCGGGAAAACAGTTTGAAAGGGTGAAAGCACCCCTTATGTGATAAAGCGGTTTTCATTTTTTTTTTCCATTATATCTTGAAAACTATTCAAAATCAAAAAATGTTTTATACAAAAGCTTTACAATAAAATTACCTCTATTGATCATTTATGTCAATAATATCTTTAATAAACAATTTTTTTAATTAAAAAAAATTTTTTTCAAAAATATTATTGACGTGGATAAACAGAGGCAATTTTATTGTAAAAGTTTTGTATAAAAAAATATTTTTTGATGTGTTAAATAAATTTTAAGATAATAATAATAATACAATGAAATATAATGAAAAAAGTTAAAATCGGCGTTACTTATAAGAAATAATTTTTCATCCTTCAAATCGTTTTTCCACCGCAACTAATATTTTCTAAATTCATCTTTTCATGTAACTTATATGTATACAAAGTTTCATTAATATCAGAATTTAACACTTTGTGTGGTTGCCTTGTAAGACTTTGGCGACCACTTTTACGGTTAATTAACATTCGGCGAGAAGATAACGTGGAAATGTCATAGATCGCCAAGCTTTCTCGAGCGAATCGACCATTTTGCGCATTTCGCTTGCAACGATGCAATTATGGAGAGCTTTAACATCCGCGGAATACTGCGAGCCGTTTCCAGCTGGGAATTTCATGGTCCGACGATGATATTAGTGGGCACCGCTCGGTAGTAGGGGTTCAGTAATGTCCTTTCCTGAATTAAGAGGGAAAATCGATGCTCGACCGCAGTCCTCTTAATAGCCATCGTATCCCAGTGAACTTGGAAAAGCTACAAAGATTTATTCCGGAAGCGCTGATAAAAATGTGGTTCTTGATAAGAATCAAAACCGCATTTAATGTTCACTGCAATATACGCGACAGAGAATGCTTTGGTATATAATTATAGATATAATCTTAATTGAAAAAGTTCGAAAAAATAAATTACAATACATAAAATGTAAGAAATAAACATATCAGAGAAATCCGTATCTTATTAAACAAAAATTTAATTATTATCGGATTTAATTTTTTAATTTAATTATTATATCTGTTAATTATTATTACAGAGCTGGATAAAATGTCTTTCGAATTCCATTTAAAATATTAATTGTAAAATACTGTTAAAAAATGTATTTAAAAAGCAAAATGCAAAATAGATTTTTCAAATCCATTTTAAATGTAAAATGGATAAATAAGTATTTTAAATAGTTTTCAAAAATGGTTTTTCCTGTCATAGCGAAAAAAAATTTTTACAAAAAAGTACAGAAAAACTATATAGATTGAGACAAGATCTTAGAAATTCTTAAATTTTCGTAGATATTCGTAGTGGGACATAGAAAGATTTGTTTGTCTCAGAAATCCATAGTTTTTCGTAGATATTTGTAACGAGAATGATGTTATTTGAGAGAAGCGGAGAATTTCTTGGTTTTTCAAACAAACAACGCTACTCTATGTCCCATTACTAATATCTATAAAAAATTAAGAATCTAAAATCTTGTTTTAATTTTAATCTAATTTTTCGTAAAAACTTTCCGCCAAATGGTATACATTTTTTAAAAGTATTTTACATTTAAAATCCATTTTCAATTCAATTTTCAATGGAATTCGAAGCCCTGACTACAGTAATATAAATAAAGTATTTCTAACGAGAATATTAAAAATTTTTTAATATTATGATTTGGAAATGGGATCATTTATTTGAATAAATCAAATTAATACGAGGAGCGTCGGTTACGGTCAAAATTAAATGTTAAGAGTAATATACATTTTTATAAATTTATAGTATTTTACATAAAGCTGGAACATTCATTTTTTTATTAAGATTCGATACTTATAGATCTAGAATTATATATATCTAGAATTAATTTTCTTTTTACAGTTTAATTTGCAGTTTGTTTGAATATTCATAAAAATCTTTGGACATGGTTCTTCTTATACATCAATGATTCTAGGGAAAATTTGTGAAAACATAAAAAATGCCATTTGGCATTTATCTATTTTATAAATGATTATGAATGATACACATGATTTCATTTCAAATGTAAAATGAAAATGATTTTCCAAAAATCATTTAAAATGGAAAATGTCATTACACGTTTAAAATGGAACTATTTCAAATATTATCCAGCCCTGTTATTATAAATAACATAATAAATTGTAATTGTAATCAATACTGACGATAATGCAATGATGACTAATAAGTATTAATTAAATATAATTATCAATTTTGTATATCAACTTTTTTATCAAAGGATGAATTTCAAAACTGATTCGACAAGAAAACATTTAAATGACTCAAACAATGTATGTTTATAAGAAATAAGAAATTAATTAATAATAAGAAATTAATTAACAATAAATCCACTTTCTAGATTAAAATCATAGAAAGTTTTTTCATACGTTTATTGTCGGTTCTGATCGTGGATGCACGGCAGTACTTATTATTAGATACTCAGTTATTCTTCATACTTCATTTAAAACGTTAAGTGCTGCAGCGGTCTCCTCGACCGAAAACAGACTTAGTTTCGGCGTCGCGAAGAACCCAGTAATGGAAAAGTAATTAAAGAAAAATAATGAAAGATGTGAGCTTTGCGAAAACAGCTACCGCGATGCAGTGTTTGCTACGACTTAAAACACGGACATCATTATCAAGAAATTAATTGCGACCGTCTAATGGAAAACTCAAAGTTTTACAACACAATAAGATCGATTCGATTTACAGAAACTTGCACAGGATTAAGAAACTGCATGTGAATCGAACTCATTCCGACGCAGCAAATCAAATTACGAGATGTCATAATGCATTACCTACAGGTAAAAGCGTGTAAAAGGGGAGGAAAGGAGAAAAGGTATTTTATGATAAAATTTATGCGAAATGTCCCACGAGAATATTTCAGGTAATTACACTGATTAGCATCGAAGCAATGAATATTGTTATAATTCGAGAACAAAGCCAATTTTAACGAGATGTGCATACGTTGATCCCACACACATACTTCTCTGGACGATATTAATATTCTCGAATTTGTCAACCTTTTAACTTCATTTACACACAAGTCGTATATTACGTTATATCTATATTATTATTATTATTATTATTATTATTATTATTATTATTATTACAGAGAGAGAGAGAGAGAGAGAGAGAGAGAGAAAGTTGCTTCAATAATCAATCATCGTTTTCAAGCTATTTGTAAACTTGAAAAAAAAAACCGAATTGTATACAGAAAAGCAAGTAAGAATAGCAATCATATGATAACGCATACAATTGTACATCGCGTTTTATTCCATATTTTGTGGCGTATTAAATATAAATAACGATGCTTGAAATGTTGCAAAAGATTACACTGTATTCATTACGAATAATGTATTCGAACAAAGACAAAATTACATTGAAAATAATATGCTTCTTAATATATTCTTATTTTAAAATTTCCTTCAATCTATCTCCATATGGATGAAATTTTCAGAAAATTAAAATTTTTATTCATAACGATTCACCGAGAAAAATGATCTTATTGAATTAAATAATTCTGGTGGAAAATGGACGAATCAGAATTTTCTGATTTAGTCTACTAGAATTCTAGAAAGTAGATTTTTACCAGAAATATTATATCAATCAGAATTCCGATTATTTCAATTTCATTTATTAGAATTCTAATAAATTTAATCAGAAAATTCGAATTCGTCCATTTTCCATCAAAAAAAAATTTTTGTGTTTTATCGCGCATATTAATAATTTCTAACTACGCACAATAAAATATTTATTCAAAATCTGAATAATATAATTTATATGAAAAAAATGTTTATCAAAAAAATGAGACAACTTAGACAATTTGTCTAATGCTCAGTTAAATTAGCAATACTTAAATTCTCTTTAAATGCTTGGAGAGCGAGACGTGTCTCTTTATTCTCCGACGAGCCTCATAAGCATCAGCCATGGCGCCGTCTGGCCTGAAGCGATCGGTCGCGCAATGAAGCAATTCTGCAGACGAATCGCAAAAATGTGGGTGGAGACGCGATGCTCATGTGATGCGGTAGGATAGGGGGATTGATTTTCGAAGAGCGACGCGATTGCAAGACGAGAAGAGTATCCGGTGATACTCTCCTCTCTGGGATGCAAACAGTAGATCCATTAAAGGCCCAACTCGGCGCCCTTATAATGTTTGTGGATCCTCGTCGGAAGAGAATACCCTCAAACAGAGGGTGGTCGGATAAAAACACGGGATACGAGCGGTTTCTCATCTCTCGTCAAATATCGCCAATCAATATAGATGCTTTCGACAGCACGTAGTATTGGATTTTCGCTAGTGTCGCATTTGATGCAAACAACGAAAAACGAATCGTCGACCCCCCCCCCCCCATGTTTCGTTGAATGTTACACTCGTACGAGTGCAACAACACGTAATGTAACTATACAAATATGGTGACATATTGAAATATATGTTATACGTTAAAGATTTGGAAAATAAATAAATTTTTTGTTGATATTTTTTTTGCAGGCGACGTAATGTAAACAATAAGAATTGTATTGGATTGTGTAAATTCACAATAAATAAAATCCACAACGATCAAAACTGGAATTTTAGTACTTAAATAATTCGATGTAAATTTATTACGCATCAAATCCTCGGTAGTATAAAGATTTAGGATGCTCGCACGACATTCGACAGACCGATTTCCAGCCGAGATAATTTTTTTCGCAATAAATTATTTACAAGCTTAAAGAAATTTGCGCAAAAAATCATGGAGCGTGAAATATATAAAATGCGATAATAATAACATTCTCTGTAACTATAATCGTCAGTCTATCCGACAGTCATCCGGCATCTGTTCCAAAATAATCCAACATAAAATACCGTAAACTATTGATTTTCTGCAGCATTAATTTAATAATTTTACTTATGTATATTATATAGTAATTAAAACAATTATATTAAAAATCACATAAATTACCGCCAACTAAGAAACGATCATCTTCCTATTACCTAAAAAATTGATTTTTCTGAAAATGGGCCTATTGAGATTCTTTCACATAACGAATCTATTTTCCAAAGAATCATCGCAAATTTTAATTTTAAAAAATCCTGAAGACAAAAAAAGTTGAATAAGAAAAAAACTTTTCTTGTTCTAATTTAATTGCTTTGTTAAATGTGTGTATAAAGTTACGTCTACAATGAGATTTTAAGGCGTGAAACTTTAAGTTACTTACTTAAGTCTTTTGAAATAAAGAAATATTCGCAGTATTCTTTTCTTAATCAAAAGAAAATTAAAAGAAACCGGAGACGTTGACTGCGTCTTGTCGAAATGACAGGAAAGGAAACAGTGGATTCATTAAAAGACAAGCTCAACCTCTGTAATATTAAAAGAGACAAGAGACAGCTTTTCCAGGAAAAGCGCAATCGCTTGAAAGAAATACCTAATAACAAGCCATCTTTATTGCAGCCAGGTGACGCAGGGTACAAGAACGGTACTTCAGGTCTTAATTATGAAGACAATCTCCGAGAAAATTTGCAAAAATGTATGTCGCAAAGCTATCTGTTTCGATATTCGTAATAAGTAAAAATTTAAATTTTTCACATAATTAGAGAGAATGCAATTTATTATATCTTATATCAAGTGATAAATATTTCTTTTCATTTTCTATTTATTTGGATTACTCAAAATAAAATATATATTTAAAATTATATCTACCGGTTAACGAAACTTCCAATGTGATTAAAATATTTGCTATCAACATTATACACATACCTATATATAGACCTAGATATAGCGAATTTACACAAGCAATGTCACAAGCAGTCTTGCGGTTATGTACATCCTGCGTCAGAAGAAGGACGTAGACATAGCATTGTCTCTAGAAAGTACGGATTATATAGCTAAATTTTTTTAAAATATCGTGATATGCAAAGTAACATGCATGCTTAAGATATAAGCCTTGCAATACGTAGAGAATTCTATCTTGAATGTCAGAGAAAATGCTAACGCTGCTATAACTCATATTTCAGCATGCAAACCGGATGTGGTAAAATAATGACACGTCTACTCATAAAAAGATACCATTATGCAAATGTTATGTTTCATTAATTATAAAATAATTTTTTAAGAAATAATTTTGATATTATATGTGTACTAATATACACATTATTTTTGTATAAATTATATACATATATACAATATATATTAAACATTCATAAAACATCATATTAAAAAGATTGTAAGTTTAATTATAATAATATCAATATATATACGTATTACATTAGTTACAAATATTTAATAAATGCACGTGAAAAAGACATAATATATTTATTCATGTCTCATTGTTCGTTGTCGAAAAAAGATTCTAAAAATTTCGCAGAGATTCTTATATCACATGACTGGAGTTTCATTCAAGAGAAATATTTTTCCATCTAGAGAGGCAAATATCTTAAAATATTTTCCAGCTGACGATGGTTTACATTAGCAACCGGAGCCTATCTTTATCCGGCGTTGTTACGCCCTCGGCATACCAAAGTTCCTTCGCCATTCGTGGATTTATGCACGTGTTAACGATTGACATAATAATGCGACACGTGTGCGAAGCATGTGGTTTAAACGCAAGAGAGCGTAAGAGAGCCCACCCATCACAGAAACTATGAGAACCAGTCGCCGACTAACTAACTAACTTCCGAGAGGATCATGTATGAACGATATATGTGCAGAGGGCATAATTTGTAATATAAGATCGAAAAGGGAATAAATCTTTACGTAAAAATAGAACGAAAAAACAGTATATTTCTTCATATAAGACGTTCAGTTTTAACAAAACCGAATATGACATTTTTAACGTAATTTTTAACATCTATTAATCGTTTTTACTCGTAATAGCATTTGTAGACATTGACAATATATTATAAATTTACTTTCTCTTTCTAATTTACTCTCTCTTAGCTTTCAGTCTTTATCGAGTTATCGCAAGTATATGATAACACAACACAAAGTATGCTTGCTTGCATTATCGTATATTTCTACTGTAAGTAAATAAAGTTGACAATTTCTTAATCATCCAGATAAATAATATATAGAGAGTAAAACAAACATTGAATGTAATTCTTTCTTATCATACATGTCAGCAATTTTTAATGTAATAAAAGTCAAATGTCGGTAAAAAGACATGTTTTATTATTAACAATCACGTCTCTGCAAATATTTACTGACACAAGTACAAATAATGAACGATAGATAAATACAGTTTCGCAATCAAACTCAGCTGCGTCATATATCTTTTAATAAAATAATTTTAATAAAAAATTAAGCTTATATAGTTTTTAATTTATCTGAGCGCAATTAACGTGCAATTCGAAATAAAACCGTAAAAATTGGAGTTAATTTAGTGTATTGTATTCCACTTGTTGTGATGTATGACTGAATATCGTAATACGAGGATAAAATACGATGCTTGCGTGCTCTATGCGCATCAACGTCCCGTGGAGAATCAAAAATTCGTGAATTAATTTCATCACTTAGAATACAACTTTTTAATTTGCATATCTGATGAATGCATTAATTAACTGCTTCGTTATCCAGCATAAAGACAAGCGTTAAGAAAATGTGGAATACGCTTTCAGGATAAGCTTCCAGAAAGCTTGTGATGGAATAATAATTTAAATTGATGAAATAATTATGCGTGGGACGACATCCGATAAGGTGCGATTCAAATTTCAACGTTATATGCAGAACATATATATTCCATTAACGTGACAACTTTGAACATTAGTTCAATTGAGATCGTTCGATGAGGTGTCGGCAAATTTGCATATCTGATCGTCTCATTTAATTAATCGCCATGTTGCATGATATGCGGCACGTTCTGGTTAATGCAAAGTTGGCGTGGTTGGTTTTATCATAATAAGATTTATCAGCTAAATGGACAAACATCGTTTTACAACCCGTTTTAAATGTAAAAATGTAGAGCTCCGCTGTAATCCAAAACTGCAAGCGAATTAATTTCTCAGATACAAGCACGAGATGAATTGAGCTCTACATATTAAATGATATGACGTTCCTTGCAGATACGATTTTATTACAAAGTATCTAACATATTCATTTCGTTGTGCTAACATTTTTTTTATTACTTTAATATTTATATAATTGCCAAGTAAAAATAAAATGAAGTAAAATAGTAGTTAGCCGCTATATTGAAGAGGAAAAAGAATAAAAACGTACATTTATTTTAACTTTATTTGATACGCACATCCCAATTGATCGCATTTTATATATATATATATATATATATATATATATATATATATATA
>NW_012130116.1:0-11476 GCF_000143395.1 Atta cephalotes | reverse complement strand
TTATTATATATATATATATATATATATATATATATATATATCGCATTATGAATACATAATTTATGCTTCAACAATTAGTGCGGAAACTCATATAGATATTTTCCTTGTATTAAAATTGGAATAATTTTCTCGACCTTATAATATTATCACGCGTACTATTTAATTAACTGTTATATTAAGCTGTAGTATTTAAAAAATTATTTCAGTCTTTTTCAAAATATTTAAAATTAAAATTAATGTGAAAATTTATTTCTGCTATCTCATAATCATATCTTAGTTACTCAGCATTATCGTAAAACCATAATAAAAAATTTTAAAGATGACATCAGGAAATCATCATCAAGCATACGCTAATAATTCCTTTTTGTCTATAAAGAATGCGAATAAATAATTAATCGAGAATTCAACTTATGTCGCAGCCAACGCATAATTACGAGCAGTAAGGCGTCGAGGCGCAGGTGCGTTTAATAGCTCGTTCTGCATCCAAGATGAAGAAATTCACTGTAATGCATTGTTGCATTTACGAAACGAAATGTAAGAGCGTTTATTTAACTTATCATGTAATTAAATTAATTTAATTATACAATTAAATTAATTTAGTTATACATTTGATTATTCTAAATTTATTTACTTATTTACACGAAAGTTTAATTCAAAATAAATAATAAAAACCAACGTATTTAAAAATTTAATATAAATTTATCTCATTTTCTATTATTTTTTTCCCCCTTTATTACTGTTTATCTTATTTTATTGTGAGAGAGAATTATATTCAGTGAATATATAGAACAATTTTTAAGCTTCAAATTGGAACATACGAGATGACACAACTTCGATATCTCTGCACAAAGAATGCTCACTTCACAAGTAAAACATAAGATGATTTGCCAAGTGAAGCGTTATATCCCAGCAGGAGTTTCATCGAGAAATGATGAGAAAATAAACTTCCGCGCGACAAGATCCACTTGTAGGTTTGCGGGAGCGACACATGAGAAAATATATGATACGCCTCGTCGCAAACAGACGTGACGCAAATCTCACTTGACGTCGTAAGTTAATTGGCTAATTAGCAACGCCTTAAGTTGTGACACCCGTGACAATGACTTTACGTCTTGCCCTCGTCATTGTCTACGTCTTTGACGTATGAAACTTCGCTATCTGTTTTACATTATGTTGTAGTGATCTTCAGGAATTCAAGAATAGTCTCGTAAATTAAAATACGTTTGAGATGTTTAACGCGCACATTTCTGACAAACTAGAGATACAGCACGAATTGCGTGAAAATCGCGGATATGAAAAATTTTTAACTAATCGTCGACTAGACGTCTCGATAAGATAACTGAGATCTTCAACCATCCTTAGCTTCGAATTAGACATTAATCCTCAAGGCAAATGAAACGAATAAAACATTAACGCGCCCGATGACTTAAGCGTGACCTTCGCCATATTGCTCATTGAATTGCTCGACCGCCTACTTTCGTGCACTCGCAATGATCTCATCTCTGAATTCTGTCTGTGCTCAAGATTTTATTGTATAATGCATATGATATGAAGATTGTGTTCAAAATGATTCTCCGACTGACAATGACGTAGTCAGATATCCCTGTTAGATTGATACAACAATACCTTCCTCTTTGTAGAACCAAATTATAAGCTGATTTTTAGCAATGCGATATATTAATAATAATTTTTATTAAATATGTGGAAATATGTGTTTTTACATGACATGTGCTTTTAAGGAAATAATTCTTTTTGTATACACTCAGAGAGAAAGACATAGGATAGCAACTATAAAAGTGACAAACATACACGTTTTACATGCAGAATTAACGTAAATAGTTGACTGAACTATTTTGTAGTTAAACCAAGTATAATTTATTCATCAACAAGATACCTTAATTTTACACAAAATTTGTATAACTTTATAGTTCCTATCGTAAGTTTTTCTTTAAGTGTAAATTACTTAATATAGATCGTTGTACATAAAGAATAAAGGATTATTATTAAATCTTAAAGGCTATATTCTCACAATAAAGAGCACACATTTTATCGGCGATTTCATAAACTTCAACGTTACATAAATCTTAGTTCATATAAATAAATGAATTTTATTTTATGTCGAAAGAAAACACGATTGTCACGCGATAAAGTTTCAGATACCATCTCGAGGCTGACTCATACTTGCGATACTAATTCCATTCAATTTTTTTTCCAAATGGAAAGTAACATTCGCGGTGATGTACAACCGTAAAACACTTCTGGAAACACTTGTGAAAGGATCGATATTGTATCCGCAGTATTCCCTCATCGCATGCACACATCAAACTTTTCTCCGCGACGACGCGAAAAACGGGCGTGTCGTCGTTACTGTCGCGTCGTCGTTCTCGCGATTCCTTGACGATGATTCGCGCTGGCAGAAAATCACGCCGGCAAGTGACTCACGGAGTCACCTATATATCTACGGAGAGCAATCGCATCGACGGAAAAGCTTCGTTAAGACGAAGCGGGAGTTGCCCGCTTCGAGGAACGGCCGTGATTTATCGTTATGTCAAACACGGAGAGGCCGGTTCTCCGGTAAGCGAGAGTTTGAGAGCGTCGTGCTGCGTCTACGCACATATCACTTCTGTCACGAAGTTATTAATAAACGCCAAACGTCCTGTCCCGTCGCTGGAATTACGCGATTGATCCACAGTTAACGTCGATCCGACCTCGAGTCTTATCCGCCGAATACTTTTTAAGCCCCGAACTCAAATATTCCGGATATCGCTTAACCGGATCCACGATTTATTCTGAATGAAAGATTTAATATAACTCGACATTATAAATATATAAAAACGTACTGTTAAAATTAACATTTTATTTTTAATATTATAGTGTAATATTTAATTATAACCAAAAATATATTAACAAAATTCTAATAACAATATGTATCATCTTCCTAATTCTCATGTAATAAGACATAATCTTATTATTAGTGATTAAGTCGTTAACAATAGTTTGGAAATGTTCACTCTAAAGATATGTTAATACTTAACACACCAACACGGTGAGAATTATAGACATTATATATAATATGATGTTAAAGTCATACCGATATTTTTAGAGTGTGTTCAAACTCCCGATTTTAACTTACTATCAGCAGTGTGATAAGTATTTTAATAAGTTTAAAATTGAAACAAAAACTGATTGTCATTTACCTATTTATAACTTACGCAAACCACTACTGCAGCTCGTTGCTTCTTCACTGAGATTCTGTCGCCTTTCTACCTCCAGTAGGAAACGTTCGAACGTGACTAAACGTATTACATCTTCAAGTGGATACCAGCGAAAAAAATTATAATTCAAATCGCAAAGGCGCGCAAAAATGAAAAATATCGAAAGAGAATCAAGATAAAAAACTGGCCGGTGATAGTTTATCGAATGTTCGTAAAACTTCTCTTATTTATGACGACTGCGGAGCGTCGCGAATCGCGACTCAGCTCTGCGTGCCTAGTCGCTCCGTTAAGACCGCGGTAATTCGACCGACTGGTCGTCGCTCGAGGAAGGTGGAAGGTGGAAGCGTGCTTTCGAAAACGGAAGCCGCAATTTCCTTCGCGGGGTCGTCTCGTACGTGCGACCAGCGACTGACGAAGCGACACACGGCGGCGCGGAGTCGGACACGAGTGCGTGGCAGAGGAAGGAGCGGTGCCGCGAAGTACGTCCGGAGCGCGTCGCGTGTGCGCATCGACTGCTAACTAACTTGGCTTGGGCCGGGCGAGCTTCGGGCGCGATGGCGCGATCGCCTATGCCCTGTACCAACTCTACCGTCTCTACCGCGCCGGCCTTCATCGTGCCATCTCGCTCTCGCGCTGACTTATCTACGCCTATGGCTCTATATCTGCTATCTCACTTCCACGTTTTCCTGCCGTGAGGGCTCGGTCATATTTATATTTCAAATAAATTTATTTAAAATATATATTTTAAATAAAGGAGAAATATAAATTTTAAATAAAATATATATTTTATAAATAAATTTATTTGAAATACGATGGAGTCCTCATAGCAGGAAAATGAGGAAGTGAGAAATTTATTTAAAAATATCGAATAAGAAATAAATAGGTCATAGTTGTTTAAAATAATAAATACTAAATAACTTTCTAATAACTAAAATATATATTTTAAATAAAGGAGAAATTAAAAAGTTATTGTAGTATTTATTATTTCAAATAACTTCTTCTTATTCCCTATTTCTTATTCAATATTTTAAATAAGTTTTTAGAACTATTGGTTATATTTTTTATTTCAACTAAGCCATCACTCTTTTATCGATTTGATATTTTAAATAATTGAACAATTTTCTGAAACTTATTTTTTATTTAAAATAAACAAGCGAACTATTTTGATATTTTAAATAAAAGTATTAGATATTTTAAATAAATAAAATGCATTCCAGAGTCCTATTTGGCAATTTCTTGTTTTATATTTTTAATAATTTCTTATTTAATATTTTACATAAATTTTTGGAACCTATTTTATATTTATTATTTCGAATAAGTTGTATCACTCTTTTGTCGACTCCTACGATTTTATATTTAAAATAAGTTTCTGGAACTTATTTTATATTTTAAATAGGTCGTATCAGTTACTTTACTGAGCCCTGCCTGCCGTTCGTCTCTCATATACGTCAATCCTGGACTCCTTCTCTCGTTCCTTTCTTCCTTCCGCTACCGGCATATCGCGCACTTCTTCTTGACTGGATTTAAAAGGAAAACCGCGATGAAGCATGAGATTTGGACTATTTTTAGAATCAGCGTGAAAGAAAACAATCGCGATCGTACGTCAATCTATCATCTATACGTTGATCTATCAGTCAATGTGATCAGTGTATGATCTAACTTTCTCCGAAAGTCATTGCGGTATAATGATCGTTTAATCTCCAGATATCATGACACGTGTGTTTTTTAAATCATTTTTATTTAATATACATCGTGCGTGGCAAGGATTTATGTCTGTTCTCATCGATGTAGGATTAAGGACCAGTTGCATCAACACTTTACTTTGATTTTAAGCGAAACTTAAATCTATCTCTATGTCGTTTTAAAACCGAAAAGAAGGACAGAGAGTTTTAAGCCTGGCTTAAAATTAAAGTTGGTAAAACCGGGCCTAATTTCGATTCAATTTGCTCTTCACCATTTCTAATTCTGATTTTTATTTATCCTTAGGAATGAGAATATCTTTTCTAGTTCTAATTCTTAGAACTAGAAAAAGATTTTTGCCTATTTCCACTAATAGATTAACTTCAATTTAAAACTAGAAAAAGATGAAAAATAAATTGAATCGAAATTGAATGTTTTTATTCTTAGAAATATATCAAAAGAAGATAAGGAAAAATAAGAATCATGTGTAGATACTAGATGTCAAAGAGCTGAATAGATAAATTAATAAAAAACTTCGAAACCACATTGAAAATACTGAAGGTCGATTGCATCAACGTTACTTTGATTTTAAGCGAGCTGGCTTAAAACTCTCCTTTTCTTTAAAGCCAAAAGAGAGGGAGAGATAGAAAGTTTTAAGCCTCACTTAAAATCAAACATTGGTGCGCTTAGACTCGATTGCACCAACGTTACTTTAACGAGACTTAAAACTCTCTCTATTTCTCACTCTCTTTTGGCTTTAAAGAGAGAAAGTGAGAGTTTTAAGCTTTCGCTTAAAGTCAAAGCAACATTGGTGCAATCGGATCTTAGATCTTAACCCAATAAAAATTTCTTATGCAGGTTTTAGGTTAATTCTTAAAAAAAAGAAAAGAGTTGAACCGAGGTTAAAGTTAATCTCTGTACGTCAAATTTCTAATTCTTTCGAAAATTTTACAGAATCGCCCTTGGTTTCCCGTTCCTTTTCACTTTTGTAAATAGGGACAGTTGTCGCGTATCGTTCGACTATTTATGTAATCGGAGGTTAACGCGTTCCGGCAAAGCTGCGTCGACGAGCGCTTTAACACTTTGATCGATGCCCTTTGTTGCACGACGGAGACTAACAAATGGAGCGGCAAAAGTTGGCGAAAATTTATAGGAAGTTCGTGTCTGCATTCAAGCGCGTGTCTCTACGTCATCCTTAAAAGTTAACGGTCGAAAGTCGCGCCGGTTTTTATTTAGGATGCGAGACGCCAGTAAGCGTAGCAGTTTCACAAACTTCTCGGATATCTACAGTCTCACAGGATGGAAATCGAGAACATGACCCTCGCCCTTTTCACGAACACCCTGGCTTCTCTTTCGTGACACTCGATTCTCGTGCGTGACTTTTCGCGCTTCTCTCTCCTTCTCAGTCGACGTTCCGAGTAATTATATCCCAACTAACATGAAAAAATGATCAAAATACTTTCGCCGAACTTTCCATTAAATGAAATATCTCATAACTTTAATAATAAAATAATAATAATGTGACATAGTAAAAAATATTTTGTATTTATATTAAAACCGGTTCTAGTCAAAATTTCTGTATTGAATTTTCATCATATTCAAATGATAATTTAACGTAACATGATATTGTGTTATTTGGAATGGTTTATGTTAAACTGATATTCAATATTTCTTAGTGTTAAAACAATACAATTTATAAATAAATAAATAGCACAAAAATAATATATTTTAAAATGTAAATTCCAAGATAAGTGAATAAAATATGTCAATTAACATATTATAAATAATAATTTTATTTAAAAAATACATTTCCACAATTTGCTTATCCAATTTGAGCCAGTATTACACTTTTTGTATTAACTTTTTAGCTTTTTATACAATATTCGTATTAATCCTAATATATTCATCTTATATGTTAAATTTTTTTTATTAACACAAAAATTTGGATAGATCGTTTGTGAAATGTATTACGTTTAACACCAATTTTCCAGCTGTATTGTGCACATTATTTCAATGTTTTATTAACGCTTGTAATTTAAATTTATTATAACCTAAAGAATTTTCGATAAATTAATCTTCTTTTGCCATAAAAAGTAATAATAAATTATGTGCAGAGTAATTTAATTAACGAAAAATGAGCGAAATCACAAGAAATAATCTTTATATATTCGTAGAAATTTTTTCAGAATTTCTCCATATTCAGTTAAAAATCTTTCTCTGATCAGACCATTAAGAGATATCCAACCGTGAAATCTCGCTTTTAAACGTTTTCGTGGAATCCCGCCGTAGTACGGACAGAAAAACAAGTTTTCAAGAAGCATACATCGTGACGTCATCAGACAAAAATGCAAAATAAATATTACGCAAATACATTCATATCTGCAAAATATATTCAGTGAATCGATACTTATGTTATTATTACACGTTAATTAAAGAGACGAGAGGAATAGCATCGTGGTTTATATATAATACAAGAATATATACCTATGTTTTATCGTTGTAATTAAAATTTCACGAAGTTACACAGACAAATCGTAGAACCTCATTTCTCCTTTTACCTTCGGTTTATAGCGGAAATTTCACCGAAAATTCTGTTATGTCAACGTAGTGTGCTCAAAATTGCGCTCGTATGCACTCAGCCATACGCGAACCACAAAGTAACAATTGAATGGTTGATAATAGCCGGCGATGCTGGACGACATTCCAACTCGCGAATTGCGTGTGGTCGACGGCCCACCCGCACAGTTGTCCGATATAACAAAAACACGTCCTTCGCGTATCCTCTCTTCTCCACTACTCTCGAATATTTTTACGCTATTTTCCTCCAACCGCTTCGTAATCCGGCACAATCGTAAAATTCGAAATACACGTGTGCCAAGATCGTAAAAAACGCGCGAACTTATAATATTCTTCCCGATTTAAGCTCTATGAAGTTGGCACTTCAGTTTTCAAAAAATGAAATTTTGAAAAAATTAAATAAATTTCTAGAGTTCTAACGAAAGTTATTAATGCTTGAAGCGCTAGGACCAACGGTTTAAGAAATATCACGATTTTTTGATTTTGTTTGATTCTCTCACATCTGAGGGACAAAAATTTTTGAACGTTACGGCAGTTCTGTTGACAGTTCTGGATAGCATCCCACTTTCTATTGAAAGTTATCATTTAAAGCGTTAGGACTAATGTTTAGAAGATATCGCGATTTTTCGTTCTGCGTTTTGTGAAGTTGGCACCCCAAATTTTTAATTTTCGATTTTTCTTTGTGTTAATTCGCTGGAATTATTTTTAATTTTGAACAGAAACTCCGGAACTCTTCGAGGTGCATTCGGAACTGTGGCCAAAGTTTCATTTTTTGAAAAATGAAGTGAAAAATTCCGGAACTATTATTCTTTTACCGCAGGATTTTTATTATTCTTTTACTATGAACTAGCTGTAGTCTACAAAACGACAAATTTTCTCTACCGTTATATATTCCTCTTTTATTTTAGAACAACCGAAACTACTCTTTTGTATGAAAATTGTGTGATTATGTGAAAATTAAATAAAGAAATTTATAGTTCAATGCCTAATTGTAAAGATGTTTGAGATGTGTTTATTTATTAAAAGTTTATCAAAGGGATTATAAATAAATATAATTTATGGAAAGTATTGTTATCTTATAAGAAACACTAACTAAAATGAAAATATGAGATATTGTTAATTTAAAAAAATTAATTTATGTATCTACATTTTAATATATGTAACGGAACTATAAGTTTCATTAAGCATATTTTTTTTGTGAAAAAAAGTCTAAATCTTTCTCTCTATCTCTGAAAGTCGCCTTCTCCCTCGCGATTTTCTCAATTTTTCATCTTGTTTATCTTAGTAAAAGCTATATATTTGCAACGTTCTGATTCTGTTCGGCTTTACTCTCTATCGTTT
Source organism: Atta cephalotes (assembly GCF_000143395.1). Taxonomy (NCBI): domain Eukaryota; kingdom Metazoa; phylum Arthropoda; class Insecta; order Hymenoptera; family Formicidae; genus Atta; species Atta cephalotes. The sequence continues at coordinate 2,663 of NW_012130116.1, read as the reverse complement.
ATCAAACCATCTCGCTCTGACTTGTTTTATTTTGGCTCAATCTTTATTTACGCCGATGAATAGGCAAGATATTTCCGTATTAAAGGAAAATTGCCTCTTAATTAAGCAGCCGGCCGATAGTGCGTGTCAACCGGATATGGGGAGATGCGAGAAACTCGTAGCGTGGCTGCAATTTGCGTATTAATGGGGTCCCACAAAGGCAGAGGCGCCACTTTAAGGGGTGATAAACGTATTTTATGGGGGGACAGTCCGGCATGCTTTCTCCGCAGTTGCAATTAACAGTAAAGCGACGTGGGGTGAGAGAGTGTAATATTCTGCTCCGCACACATCCTGCTAGTAAACATACATACTTGTATCGCGACCGACAAATAAAAACCAATAAATAAAAAGCTAATGGCATAGGCAAACTGCATGGTTATCGTTTTTATTTTCGCTTGCGTTGCACGATTGGGTGGCTTTATAAGCCTTTACGTTACGCAAAATCCATCCCGATTAGTTGAGATTCACACAGTTTCTTTTAAAGAATCATTTGAGATATAGATAATTAGTAGATTAATGTATAAAATATTGTGATGTAACTCATATTGTTTATTTCATCAAATACTAAAATAATATGTTTGTATTATATATGTATCACTTTCGACAATCTATTACTATACGCAAGTATAATAATCGAAAAAATTGTAATTATTAACCCTTCATTATTCCCGTCAAGTGTCCAGAACATCATTATATAAATTCGCTGAATGTATGAATGTTGTTATTTATACACATTATTTTTTTTAGTAAAAATTGTTTTATAATTTAAAAAAAAATTGCACTATTTCTAAAGGATATGCATTGTAGAATATTATCAATCTTTATTCAATTGTAAATTATTAAAGAAAATAATAAAAATTGAGATATAATAAGTGAGTAAGTTATTAACATTAAAAAACTCCACGCGAGTAAGGTTAATTAATATAATCGTATATATTTCTTCAAGAAGCAAAATCCAATTGTGTGTCAAGTAATCGAATGTAAACGATGAAAAGTCTTTAATACAGCAAATTAGACAAAGTAAAATAATTAATGTAAATTTCAAATAAGAAGATAATTAAAATGCATTCCACATCTTTGAAGCACGTACAATCTCGGAAAGATCGATGAAAGGTAAGAAGGTAATGAATCAAAGCATACTCGTATAATTGATATTAAACTCTTAAATTGTCGGAAAACGGTAGTTTATTGAAGATTAAATAACCGCGGTAAGGAGAAAGAGAGAGGCGGAATTTATGATTTTCTTCATTTTCCGTAATATCCTTCGCGGATTGATTCCATTTGGCCAATCGCCCGGTGCAGCCGGTCCGTATATAATAAAGTATCTCTCTCCATTTATCCGGCTGAATCAAATTTGATCAGGTGTAATCCGACTTTAGGTAATAATCGCCAATGCTATTATTCAATAGCTGAAAGCATTATTGTGATATTTTATATATAAAATATGTAATTTCTGCTAATAATATAAAATTTAAATATATAATAATAATTTAGAAACAAATTTAAAAAGCTTAACTCAATTTCACAGTTGAATTTTGAAATAAAATTTACTATTTTCTCTTTTTTTAATTCAAAATATGTATATTGTGACATACATAATTAGTTTTCTTCAAACAATGTGAAAACACGGATTATGTATAAACGGATTATGTTAATATATAATGATATAATCTTGTTTTGATAATTTTATGGGGGATCAAAGTAGATATTACAGAAAAGTCTAAAATGTTCATTCCGTTCAATAATTAAATTCTGTAAATTTCACGATACTTTCGCACACATATTAATGGCATATTTATATATTAAAAGCGAAATCTTCGATCCGACATTTTTGTTTCGTTTTTGAATTTGTATGATTTACTTTCGAAGACAGGAAGAACGTACATAAATGATCGTTTGGCAGCATTTCGTAGCAGGAGAGGGGAAAAAAGAACGACATCGTGAAAGTTTTAATCGAAAAAGTTCGAACAATGCGTCCCGGCTGGTTCTAACAATAAGACCGATAGGACAGTTCCAAAGCACCGGCTGCGCGTTAAGCGTTTTATTATTCCGAGGGACAGCGGGATATTATTATTGATTGCTCTCTGCGGCATTGATCTCCGTTGTTTGCGAGTATCTCTCGATCGACCCCTATGGCGCCACGTAGAAATAACCGGGATTTAATTTCCACTTATTTTACCTTCCGCGGATATACACGACGGTTAGCTGTTGAAAAGACAAATACTGTGGATGGCACTTTGCTCTTTTCAGTGTCTGCTTGAAAAAAACTTGATAAAAGAACCAAAGTTCGTCTCTTTCTCTCTCTTTCTCTCTTTCTCTTTTTGACCACTCGGCGTCGGAAAATATGTTTTGTCTACTGTCGATCGCGTGATGGCGAAAAAAGGGACGAGCTTAAAACGCGAGTAATCAAAAATTAAGAGCGGAGAAAACGATCGAGTTTGCAGAAATAAAATCCCGAGTATCGTCGCGATACACGTTATGTGGAAGAAAAATATCATAAATTGGCGTAATAAACATCGAAAGAAATCGTTGAAGAAAAATAGAAAGCAGATGAAAACGAAAAGAAATCTTGTGTGTGTGTGTGTGTGTGTGTGTGTGTGTGTGTGTGTAGTAAGTAACGGAAC
>NW_012130115.1:1921423-1949485 GCF_000143395.1 Atta cephalotes | reverse complement strand
TTTCTCTTTTATAGTGAGCGGTGGAGGCCCAATCAGCTTAATCATAAAGCCACACTTTCGAACGTCTATCTTCGTTGTTCTCAGCCATTTCCTAGCTTGCCGCGGCGACCAATCAATTCTCTACTAGAAAAAAAGAGATTATTTCTTTCTTTTTCTATAAAGTCTTCAGCTTTTTTCGTATGAATGCTCCATCTATCTTATAAGTCTATGATGCACTCATTGTATCAAAAATTGCGAACACGTAGTTCCCAGCTATTCCGAGAGAGGGCTCTATTGAAAATTCAAACTTATTCAAGTTAAAATGCGAGGGAAACATGTCAGTTACAACCGTTATTGAGATGCCTGGACCGGCCAGTATGATATCGTGAAGTGTATATTATTAGTCTGTTTTCTGTGGTTAAGTCAGTGTACACTTTTTGGAACTTAAAGTGAAATAGATATATTTGATATTTATCGAAAGTGATAGAGAGACTCTAATGCAAGACTCTAGTGCAGGAATAGAAAACAGACCATTTATTAAAGTTCATTTGAACAAGTTGAACTCTTATTGACGTCTCCCAACGCTTATTGTATTTTAAGACTACATCGACGTTTCTATATTTATATTTCATATAAGTGAATGGTAGGTATGTTATTAAGAATCTTCCGAGAAGAATTTTGGACATCTAATAAATGCCTGAAGAAATTTCTAATCCTATCATTTTCTTTTTTAATAACAATATATTTTTATTTGGATACTGAAAATGTAGATGATTTGGAACAGTGTAAGTGATTTGGGACAGCGTGTATTTTTGTTAAATATCAATCATAGGGTACATACCACATAGATTAAATTTAACAGAAATACATGCTGCTCCAAGTTACCTGCACTCCCAAGTTACCTACATTTATGGTACTTTTTAAGTTTAATATATATTTTTCTTTATAATTTTATAAAAAGGTCACATATGAATGCTGTTATTGATTTACATTTAAATGAAATAATTTATATTTACATTTCCTTTTATTAAGATATAAACAAACTTATAATTATTTTGTATTTGATTATTATCTATACAAAAAAGAAAATGTTAACAATTGGACATATGTTCGTTATTGATTTTTTTTATTGTATTCACAATGAGTATTTTTATAAATGTTAAGAAATACAGCAATTTATATATGTATAACATTTTTTCTAGTGATATTGTATAGTAAACATAACATTGGTTCTATATCAATTCTATTGCCATTTTTCATTGGGTATTGTTTATAATGGATTATATAAATAAATTTTCAACATCTGTACCTGTTGAATTTAATGAATCTGTTGAAAATACGATGCATAAGATGCAGGAACATGCCAGAAAGTACTCAGACAAAAAGTATGTACATATAAACACAATTGTACTGAACATTAAATCTGTATTTTTTAATTGAACTTTTTGCACCATTTGTTTTTTTTTTTCTCCATTTGTAGAGAAAAAGAGAAAAGAAAAATTGTACAAGAAGTTTAGCTGAAAAATAGATGTATTGCAATTATACAGTCATACAGTAAATACAGTTTTTAATAAATACTCAACATTATATAGGATTTTTAAGTATTAAATATTTTCACATTAAATTAATAATCAATTTAAATTATTAATCAATTATGTTGTCATTTTAAATTTGTTTATGGATTTCCATAAATTAGAATTTATTAACATTAAATAGACCCTACAAATGGAGCTTAGAGGATTTTGAAATTGGATCGCCATTAGGGAGAGGAAAGTTTGGCCGTGTATATTTAGCCAGGGAGAAGACTACTCAATATATGGTTGCCCTGAAGACATTATATAAAATTGAATTGATGAAAGGACGCGTGGAAAAACAAGTAATGCGAGAAATTGAAATACAATCACATTTAAGGTATATATGTATTGAAAAATATTAAATATTTTCTTCATAATTATTATCTTGTTTATACGTGTTTCCAGTCATCCAAATATTCTTCAACTGTTAACATATTTTCATGATAACAAGAGAATTTATCTGGTATTGGAATTCGCCGCCAGAGGCGAATTGTACAAGGAATTGAAACGTCAACCGAACGAGAGATTCAATGAGCACTTGTATGTATTTGTAATTCTAACACATCCATTGTTATGTATAATTTAAAATATAAAAATTATTCAATATTCCATCAGATCTGCCAAATATACCTATCAAGTAGCCGACGCTTTGGAGTATTGTCACCGTTGCAATGTGATTCACAGAGACATAAAACCTGAGAATTTACTACTTACATATAACGGAGATATAAAACTCGCAGATTTTGGTTGGTCTGTACACGCACCATCCGCAAAGTAAGCACAAAGCTCACGTTTTCATTTTTTTAAATAGTACAATACTTATAATTTCGAAGAAATATATTTATTTCACAAATTTAATTTTACTGCAAATCATTTAGAGCTGAATCGAAATTTATTCTTTCAGACGAGAAACATTATGCGGAACATTAGATTATTTGCCACCAGAAATGGTAATGGGACAGAGTTATGATTTCTATGTTGATCATTGGTGCTTAGGAATTCTTTGTTATGAATTTCTTACAGGGCAACCGCCTTTTTTAAGTGGCACCACACAAGAAACATATGCGAAAATAAAAACTATAACTATACAGTGGCCAAAACAGATTAAACCTGCAGCCAAAGATCTTATATCCAAGGTACCATTTGTGTTTTATATATCTCTATATCAAAATACACATGATAAAGATTTTTTATTTATAAAAATGTATTTCGCAGTTGATCAAGAAAAAAAGTTTGGAGCGAATTTCCTTGGCTGAGGTTAAAATACATCCCTGGATTATACAACACTACAATCCTTTATCTAAAAGGAAAGATTAAACTAAAAAGGAACATAGTTTTTTATCGATTTCACAACATATATATTTCATGTTCGACACTTTTATTGTAATCTTTCTTTTTAAGTTTTTTAATTAATAATATTTAGATTCGCGTTACGGCCACTTTAAATTGATACCCGTTACATCCAATGCGACAATGTCCACTTCGTTATTAAGAAAATCGCACAAACTCGGCTTGGTTCTGCCGAAATCTCCATGTACGAATTCTTTTACGTATGTACCTGCTTGCGTTTTAACATCGAGAACAAAAAACGCATCAGTACTTTCTGCAGCAGTGGACAACAATTCCTTTAGCTCGTGCGGTTTCGCCCAACGCGCGCGCATTTTGTAAATTATACGCGTTCTTGGACTCAATGGTCGTCTGTGCAGCACTCTCAGTGGTGTTCTTTGAATAATTTTAACGTTTTCCAATTCATTCAGATGCTCCAACGGCGGTAAACTGCCATTCACGTCTCGGCAGACACATAGCGCTCGATAAAACTTTGTTTTAATGTTCTCACCTTCCTTAAGCTTCTTCAAATCAAATCTAAAAGTATACATTCGATACAACTTTCTTATTTAATTGAATTCCTTTTTTTAATCTAATTTTAAATTATTTTGTTTATCAATGCAATTGTTCTTATTATTTAATTTTATGTATTACACTGTATTTTTTAATCTCATTTTAATTAAATTTTGAAAAAGTATACCTTGAAAGAACCTTTAAATTCGATGTTATTTGAACCTGCTTAGTCGATTGATTGATACTACTGGTCAGACACATCAATAGTTCGTTCGTGATATTCGTCATACGAGGATTCAATAGTTCAATAGCAAATGGTCGGCCACCATATATGTTTCTGACATCGACATCTTCTCTTCCTGATGATAAAAATTTTATCGCTGTGCAAACGTAAATATGTCATAGCGTTTTTGTTGAAAAAAAAAATTATAACAAAATTAATGAATATAGTCAAAACATACATTCTGCTTTTACCATTTCTGCGATGGGATTGCAGAGTAAGTCTTGCACCGAAGTTTCCACTTTTTTCTCACCGTTTATAAGCCACGGAGTCTGGCTGAGTTTTCTAGAGAGTTTATTGTAACGTCCTGAAATTTTAAAGTTTTAAAGAGATTTCATGCTGCATAGTAAATAATTAGTTTGTTATTATTTAAGTTCATATCGATACCTCCTATGAAGATGCTGCTATGAGAACATAAAACATCGTCAACATGAACAAATGTTTTTGGTATGATTTGCGAAATCATGAAATGTCGCATGAGTTGCTCATCTGTCATTTCGATCAGTAAAGAATCAACATTCTTCCTACTAAATTTATTATCGTTGTATTTTCTCTTTTTCTGTTTCTTATTATTGCCTCCCTTATGTTCGTTTATTCTACAAGTAGAAGTTCTCAAAATGCATGAAAAACAATTTTCTCTAATCTAAAGAACATCTATATAATCTATATTATTAATACACATATGCATACATATATATATATATACACAATCACAGTTTCATTTCTAATTACATGAATTTTTAAAAATACGTACAATTCTTTAAATATCATTTCGTCGTCGGCATACATTAAGAAGATTTCGATGAGAAAGGGTGATGGTGTCGAGAGATCTGCATGTTTTCCTGTAGCTTGTTCAAGTTGAGGAATTATAAACGATTTCCAAATATCTTTGACATTTTGTAATTTTGTTTTAAGAGTACTTAAGATTGATTTATGAATATCTATCTCTTTGGACATGTAAGCATATAATATGTGTTCTCTCAGCTTTACTGATACAGGAACAGTTAATGCACATGTGAAAGTCATACAATCATAATCTTTCTCCTTTACTTTTTCTGCTATCTACAAACAATTGAAATTAATTTAATGTCAGTGAAATTAAATAGAATATAGTTTTGTGTGTGTGTGTGTGTGTGTGTGTGGATACTTTACTTTTGTAATTACGTTCTTTTGTTCCTTATCCTGAAGAACTCCTAAACATGCAATGCAAGTTGTTTCTTCCATAGAAGCATCATCTTTTATATCTGCATAACTTAGCTATAATTGATATTAAAATATAAGTGTGTCAAATCAAGTTTATGAACAAAATTATTTATTCATAAGCTTTTTTAAAACAAACTACTTCATTAATATTTAAAGTTACTTATTCCTTTTTACATGAATTAATTATTGCACATTTATTGCAAATTTAATACAGATTTTTATTCAGATTTATTGAAATATGAAGAATAATATCGATATAATTTAAACAAATCTTCTTATTAAAATTGATATTCGAGATTACTCATTTTTTTTAACATTATTATTTTTACATTATTATTTAACATTATTTTTTTTAACATTATTCATTTCTTACCTGTGCCGCAAATTCGGAAGGCTTGTAATAACATTCCGACGTGCGGTATCCGATGAAACGAAAACAACATCTCAAACAGCAACCTTGAGATTTTAAAAAGTGAAAGATCTTTCTCTCTTCTTCCGTCGTCACCATATTCATCTTGATATTAAAATTTATGAAAATCTTCAATATAGTGATTTCCGATATCTAAAACTACATCAAATATTCGCCGGATAATGGTCTTGATTTAACACATTTCGCTGTAGATTATTAATTGTTTTTTATTTAAATCCATTCTCAGATAATTCTCACTTGTGACATAACACCCAGTTGAATACACATTCCTTTTGCATTCTGACAAGTAAGATTTGATTGAGTTTTGATCTATAATCTGCACAAGATCGTGGGCTTTAATGAGTCTCGTAAACTCACTTTAAAGTAAGGTTATGAATCTACATGTGATAACTTTTTACCAAAGTAAGCAAGTAGTGATTAATCTGATTGTGAATACAAAATACTTAGCTCACTCTGTTCACTTTAGAGTTTAGACTGAATTTCTCTTGTGTGTAAATGGAAAGCTATTATTATCTCTGCTCATGTTTGTGATTATTTATTTATCTGTGATAATTACATTAAGTAAACGAAAATATGTAATAGAAGATATTCACGCATTTTATTAATTTTTATAAAGCATTGTCTGAAAATGTCTGAAAATCGAATGTGTAACTATTTTTAGGACTGTATAACCTCTTATAACCTCCAAATGTTACTTCCCAGATAGCCAAATAAGGGCAATATATTGCCATTTTGCTATCACTTATTCCGCATTCAATTTCATCAAACTAAAGTCAAGGTTTTTCCACAAACCGTCTATTGTTCTGATGTCATGTAAAGTTTTTCTTAGAATTCAACAAACTGCTGGCAAGTTGTCATCATGCGTGCATGGCGTGCCATCACTTTGCTATCAACTAGTTTGACTAGTTTGACTAGTTTATTAATTCTCAATGTATACAATTTCGTAAACTCATGAAATCTATTTGCCCTTCTGATGCTAACTCAGTTCACATTTAATTCCAATGACAACAAATTGTCAACAAGTTTAAAACAATATTGCAGTGCATCAATTTGTTCCATATGCTAAATCTCGCTTGGCTATCTGGGTTTATACTTGTGTTTATTCGACAGGTTTAAGCATTTATGCAGGTGAATTTATCATAATCGGTAAGTTGAGTACAATGATTTATACAATTTTTGTGCTGCCATAAAAATTAGAGTTTACTATTGTGGTATAAGTTACATGCATCTGGCAAGTCATTATAAATGAAAGCATTAAAAGTATTATGCTGAATTTTACCAATTACGATATAAGTTTACATTTTCCTCGTGTTATGCCTCCTTTAACTTTAAAAAGCCGTTCGTTCGAATTATATAATCTCAGAAAGTACTGCAAAAATTTGTTTTAATTAATTCAAAGTATCACTTGTTCCATCAACAAAAAACTAAGGGCCGGTCTTACCAACTCCGATTAATTTAATCGGTCGACACATTGAAATTGATCAATTGCATTTGCTATTCAGCAGAATTGACCAATCATGGTTGACACTTCATCGACCGATTAGCTTTGAGATCCCTCAATTCTGACCGATAAGAATTGGTAAAACTTAAGAATAATTAAAGAATGGTTAATATAATCACTTGTGTTAAGATTTTTAAAATGTAAGAAGAAAATTACACAATTAGTCCTTAATAAACGATTTTTGATACTTTTATACTAAATGTTGTCAATAATATTATATATTATGTTGTCTGTAATGTTATAAAAAACATTTCCCTAATAACCCTAGTGAAAATATTTTTCAGAATTTTTCATATAATTTTTTAGAATTTCTCTATAATTTTGTAACTTTCTCACATTTTTTTATACGAATTGGAATATTTCTCAGAAAATCTACATCTTTTCTCAGAATTTTTCATATATATTAATTATGAAATATCGTAAGATTTTTAAGATTTTTTGTAAGTACAATTTCTGATGAAATGTTTAAAAATACTTTTTAAATTTTTTAGATTTAAAAATTATAGGATGAGAAATTTCAGAATATTTCAGAATTCACTTATATGAGAAGTTCTGAGAGAAGATGTAAACTTTCTGAATATTTCTGAGTATTTCTAAAAAAATGTTCCAATTCGTATAAAAATTATAAGAAAAATTTTCACCAGGAAAATGATAAGTTTTTTAATGCAATAGCAATAATAAAATGCATTGTTTAAAAATATAAATGCAATACAATTTATAACCATTCTTGTAGTCAGTTTTAAGATGATATTTTTCCTTTAAACATTTTTGTTTCAGAGTTTTATATTTATATGAAACAGTGCATTTTTCTTATTTCGTTAGTAAATATATTTACAATAATTTATTATAGTTATAACAATTTATCTACAATTTGTTATGGATATATAATTGCACAAATACTTTCTAAAGATGTCAAAATATATGTCAAAATATATGTAAAAATTAATAATTTATATATACTTATAAAAGTGAAAATTAAGCTAGGACATGAATGACCGAACGTGTGTAAAAATTTAAATGATCTTTTCTCAAATTAACAGAAACTTATGCACACACTTTTTTATTTATCTATTTTTTTATTTTGTCTTTTTATTTATATTCTATACAAAAAGGTTATCAGGATATCTTACTAATTCCTTTTTTTTTAATAATTTGCTTTTGATTTTTGGAAGAAATTATAAAATTTCTTAGAGCCTATTGACAAGTGTTCAAATTATTCCATAATCCAACATATTTACGATTTTAGTACGTAATTCTATTGGCAGACTCTCCAAACTAGGACCCATGAAATTTACTACTAATAATATGTCAGTACGCAAAGGTATGACTAATTTGTCTTTAAACCTGAAAAAAATCATTTTGCATTAAGCAATACTTTATAAATTAAATAGGCATAAAAATGATACAGGTGTAAATTATACAATAGATATATAGGCAATACAATAGATATATAAATAAAATAGTTTAGACTAGTTGCCTGTTAAAAGATTCAAATTTGAGTTTTGGTTCTATTCATTGTATACATATATAAGAGAAATTTTTAATGGCAGAAAAAATTCCATTGAAAAAGAAGAAATGAGTACATTCTAAATGCACAATTTAAAATTAGTTAACTTGAGATAATAATTGATATTCAGTGAATTGAATATGCACAAAATGAGAAGATTTTTAAAATATACCGTAAAAAATTAAACAAAATTTTTAAGTTTTATATATATAGTAAATTTTTTTTGCATATTTAATTTTTCAAATACTGACACACAAGCAAAAATAAGATGATATATTCTAATATTGCATATCAATTGAAATATAGAAATTCAAATAATAAGAATACATACAGTACAATAAACAAAATCATTCATACCTATGTGATATCTCTTTGAGATTCATATATCGAAGACACAAATTATTTGTGTATGGATTCACATATTTTAATGTTTGTACAACCATGCTATAAATCTTCATATCTCGTATATGCGACAATATATTAAGTACCAATTTATCACCACAAGTTATGACAATTAATTTTGATCTAATGTAATCTACATTACGCAATGTTAAATAGATTTCATATACTCCTGTTTCTTGAGACTTCCAATTTTTAGGTATATAAACTAATCTTGTATTTTGCTCCCTGTAAATAATGCAGATTAATAAATATCAAAAGCATAATAATATATACATATACCTACACACACACACACACACACATATATATATATATATATATATATATATATATATATATATAGATAGTCACTATTAAAAAATCATATCTACAGTTTCCACGCAATATTATTATTCATATACAAAAGTTTTTCGCAATTAAAATAGAACAAAGTCACAATAACATTAAAATGACTGTTTCGAAATCATCAGTTGATTTTAATGTATTCTCGGGGATGGCAAGTAAACGGCTCATAGATACCGAGTCGTTCCTGTTCAAACATGTCTGCGACCAACATTTCGTTCAAAACATGCGTGTATCTCGTTCCTATACTAATCACGCCATCTCGACCCCCCTTACTCGAAAAGTTGACGATCGCGAAAAGTTGACACATTTCGCGTACAAGAAGTCAGTTCGCTTCTTGATCCCGATCAATACGAATTATCTATTCATTCATAACGTTTTTTCCCGAATCTTTCATTCAACGTTTCTTCCCGAATCACATCGACGTTTTATCGCGTATTACCGCTTTTTGTCACCTAATGTTCTTCTCGCTATACGCGTACCGCGAGGGCATCAGTGCGCGAGAATTGCCTACGTTTCCAGCGAGATTTGCCGGTCTCGTTACCGCTCGCAATATACTTTCTTTCGAACGGCTGTAAGAAATTACTCGACGTCACACCAAGTGCGAATTATCTGGACACGCATCTTATCGAACAATTATCGAATTACGAGCATCGCTTACTGTCCGCTTTGAACAAATCTTAATTCGACTCAATAATAAATTTCAAATTGTTACCACAAAGAGAGTCATTGTTATTACACGCCGTCTTGGCGAGCGAGCTTTTCATACAAGGTGACACCAGCGTCACAAATACACAACAATGACGTTAAACTGAATTGTGATTAATAAAAAAATAACTTTTAATAAACATTTTGGAACCATTTTAAATGATGATTTTTTTGTTCTGTTTAAATATATTTTTCAATTTATTGCATAAATTTTACAAATATTTCTGTTAAAACATTTTATATGACATTCCTTTCAGAATTGTTGCACACGAGATATGAAAGATTGAAACATTTCTAAAAATATTCCGCAATAATCGATGCTGTATGAGTTATTGCATTGGTTCAGAGCAGCAATAAAAAACAGATCTTATTATTCCTAGTAGCTCCTGCACAATGAACGTGGAAACATTTGCTGCGCGTAATCGAAGTGTGCAAAAGCCATAATATTAATGGAAATAATTAATCATATAACGTATAATTGACGTATGTTTCTACATGTAAGCAATTCATTACGCAAAATTTTTAATTTTTAGTTTTTTAACATCTTTGTAACAATGCTGCAAGATTTATAAAATCTTGGAATTATTAGCTTATTAATTACTTCATCACATTTGCCATGCGGCAAGTATTTTCGCGTTCAATGTGCGGGAGCCATTAGGAATTATAGTTCGTTAAAACATTTGTTGTCACTGCGTGACAAGATTTTTTTAAATTTTATAATTAATTCTCATAATTTTCTGGATTTAAAAAATTATTTGAATATTGCAAAAAAATGAAATAGGATGCGTAGAGTTTTTTATTTCCATTTCGTTAGTTAAGAATATGTACCGTGCTTCAAATTCTTACAAGAAGAATTCTTGTAAAATCTTCCAAGAAAATTTTCACATACGAATTTCAGAAAGGAGTATACAAGATCATATAAGAATATATCGTATATGATACTTATAAGTATATGATACTTATAAATCAAGAATCTTACATGAATCTTCCTATACAGCATGTAATATTGTAATAATCTTGCAGTAATATTACAAATTTGCTGTAATATAATTGCATGATAATATGTCAGTAATATTGTATAAATATTGCTGCAATATTAAATGTCCGCGATAAATTCATTGCAATAATATTTTTGCAATATTTTTGTAATATTAGGCAATATTTCTACATATTATGCTAATATTTTGCAATATTGCGATAGTATTTCTATGTACTATAGTAATATTGCAGTAATATTACTAGTATAAATATTGCTATAATAATAAATGTCCGCAAAAAATTTATCGCAGTAATATTTCTGCGATATTTCTGCCTTATTGCTGCAATATTATGGTATATTACAATAATTAATCCAGTTTTATTAATTGCTAAAATATTATTATTGCTTAATATATTATTAATATTATATAATTGCTTAATATTATACTCTAAAGTACGTAATGTACGTGATGAAGTCATGATAAAAAACATTCGGAAGTCTAGAAAACTCCCAAAAAAAGGAATTTCTAGGAGACACATCAACTCGATTTGCGTATTTCTTCTTATAGGACTACGTTTTCTTCTTCTGGATGAGCGTATTCCTCTTGTGGCTGGGTCGCATACTTACTTTCAACATGAAATATTACAGCATATTTCAATATGCTGTATATTTCAGCAATATTTCAATAAGGAACAATATTACAAAAATTGCAGCGATATTGCTGCACTATTAAAATTATAATATTTTGTTGGAAATATTGCTGCAAAATATTGTAATTTTAATTTTGTAGAAAATATTGCAATATGTTACAAAATTATAATTCATTAAATAGGTATGCAGCTCTATTACGAAAGGGATATGCTTTTTATAAGGAGAAAATGTCCAGAAGTTCTATAAGAAGGAATACACAAATACTCTTTCTTATATGGTAAGTCGAGTAGGCGAGTCTCCTCGAGATTCCCAAATCTTTTTGGATGCTTTCTGAGTCCCCGAATATTTTTCGATTATAACTTTATCGTATTTTGGAATTAATGTTAAGCAATAATATGTAATTAGGTAATAAAAGTGGAATAATTATTGAAATATTGCATAATTTTGAAGCAACATATAAATAATATTTCTCTAAATATAATCTATTGAATTATAACATTGCAACAGTAAATTGCAATATTTTCTATAGAATATTTAAATTTTTTAATACTTTTATAATATATCGAATAAAATAAAAAAATTTTAATATTACAGCATTATTACTGCAATTTTTGTAATATTATTCACATTAAAATATTGTTACAATATTTCGTACTGTAGGTAGTCATATTTTTACCTTTATATCAAAACCTCATAACACAAAAAAGAGTTTAAATTTCTAAAGAGATACTGAATTTTTAGATCATGCCTATACGTCAATTCTGAATATTATTTAAAAATTAATGTATACAAGTATACTTTCGATTGTTTCGGGTCGGTTTGTATCGGCGGCGACACATGTTATTTATTTCTGTGTAATCGAAGAGTGAACAACTGTTATATTTCATTCTTTTTTTACGAAAAAATTTATTTGGATCACTCTTGTTACTTCATCTAATTATTAAATGTATTATATTCAATTGGTTGACTACTGTGTTTGTACACATTTACATCAATTCGGTTGTTGAGTATCAATCTGCTTTCTCCTTGTTGTTTCTTTTCAAAAATAATTTCACATTTATATTTGTGACATTCTCATTTTTACTATAGCTTTACTTTATAAGAATTACTTGTTTCTTTCTGGTCAGTAAACTGAACTGAAGCTAAAGAATCTCTTTGTGATGTTGGATAGTTGGCATCATGGTTGATGTTATTTGTACCGAATTGAATTATATTAATTTCGTTGAGAATGATTTGAAGTAAATCGAAACGCGTACGAATTTTATTCTAATTTTTTATACTTTATATTAAAAATGGACTTATAAATATTTCCACTGTTATACTTGCGCATCGAGTACCGCGCTGATTCCTACTTCCCCTTACATTCTAGTCTTTAAATTGTTTAATATTATATAATTTTAGTAAAATATTTTTAAAATGTTACATTTAATATTGTAAATAAGAGAATATTACTTAATATTAAATAATAATATTATGCGCTTATAGGGATATAAGAGTGCGCGTGTATAAGTTTTTATGATTATTATTTCACATAATATCTCTTTAATTTTAAAGAGAGAGTTGAGATATTTTTATTTTCAAATGCATGTATTATACATTGGATAATAATTTAATTGTTATTGACTAAACATAAATCGCATTTTATAGAGAACTCCGTTCGCATCGAAGAGGAGGTAACCATTATGAAAAAAAGAAGCTTATAATATATTCGAGCTATGCATGGGGAGTTACCATCATTCTCAATGTTATCTGCGTCATCATGGATAATATTCCCAATCCACCAGAAAATTTGATTCGACCAGAAATTTGCAAAAAAAGATTTTGGTTCGGTGGTAAGTGATATCGGCAAATATGAATGCTAGTAGAAAATTAATATTTAATTGAAATTTTGATTAAAGAGTACCAATTTTCAAGAGTTTTTGCGATCGTGGGGATCATTTTATTTCTATGTTTTCTTATGTATTTTTTTTCGTAGATATCAAAAACAATCATATAATAATGTCAGATTTAAGGAAAAATTGGTACAGTGAAATAAAATGAATAAAGCCCTTATCATTATAAAATCACTATCAGTTATGCCTTATTGATATAAAAATTGATTCCAAATTGGATTAAATACAAGTAATAATGCACCACGAAACATTAATTAGATTATATTTTTTATTAGGATATTTGTATAAAAAAATTAATAATCTCATGAAAAATATGAAAACTTGAAACTACGATAATACATCAATTATTGCTTTCCAACTAGAATTTATTTACACTTCAGCATATATCAAGAAGGGGACTTGGTTTACAAAAATACTTAATTCATTCATACTTACACTCCTCTCCCGTCTTTATCTTACAACTAAAAATCTAAACTATTACTATACGTTCTCTTTTATCTATACTCTCTATATCACAGCCCTATTACAGTCTATTAATGTCTACATTCCATTTCTTATTTCCTTTTATCTCTATCTAGCATTTCTTTACCTGTACTTATCTCCCTATCTTCTCTTATATTCTTTAACTGTACGTTCTATCAACATGCTTTCCAATTAATTGTCTTTACGAATCATTTCGTATTTTTAAATTCGATTTATATCGACTGTAATATATTGATAATTGATAACGAAAAAATTCTCTTATTTAAAAAACAATGATAAATGATGAGATACTCTCTTTTTTTTATTCGAATTTGGGACCGAAAGTGATAAAGTTCACATCCTCTATTTACATATTTACACACATACACACACACACACACGCGCGCGCGCGCGCGCGCGCGCACACACGCGCACACACGCGCACACGCACGCACGCGCACACGCACGCACACGCACGCACACGCACGCACACGCACGCACACGCACGCACACGCACGCACACGCACGCACACGCACGCACACGCACGCACATAAATATAGGCTATTTGATAAGTAAAAAAATCTCGCAATACAATTTTTAATAGTTAACAAGATATTAATTACTAAAAATTATCGTCGAATATTAGTTTTCAATAATTGTTTACTTAAATACTCACAATACACTACAAATCAACTTTACAGAAAAACAACAAGTGACAAAAATTATTTATTTTTTTCTTATAAAATTCTGAGAACTTTTTCCTGAGAATTTTTTATCAATTTTTTAATACTGCATTTTCTTATTGGCAAGTATTTTTCCAATATGAGAAAATATAATATTAAAAATAATATTAATATTAATTTCTATAATTAACTTCTACTTAATAAAAAATTATTTATATAATGTCCAATATTTTGGAATAAAATCAGTATTTTTATATAATGATGATTTTTAGTAATTCATATCTTGTTTAATCTTCTGACGATCGGCATATTTTTAATCGACTTTTTTATCTTAAGAGGTAGAAGGGCTTTTTTGGCTCAATATCATAGGATTGAGTGGCGAAAAAGGTAGCGGCTATCGAAGATGTTTAAAGAGGCCTTCAATCCTCCAAACGTTAATTATTGCGAAAATTGCAAAATGGTAGAGGACTTTTCGACTCAATTTAGTCCGCTTTATTCCTCCCTGGTGAACATTTTTCTTAAAATTTTTATACAAATTAAAACATTTTTCAGAAATACTCAGAAATAGTCGGAAAGTTCACATCTTCTTTCAGAATTTTTCATACATGTGAATTCTGATAAATATTTTGAGATTTTTCATCCCATAATTTTTAAAGAATATTTAGAAATTTTTTAGATTTTATAATATTTCATCAGAAATTATACTTACAAAAAATCTTAGAAATCTTACGACATTCCATTAATATAATATAATTAATATATATTATATAATTTTTATATATTAATTAAGAAATATGGAAAATTCTGAAAAAAGATGTAAATTTTCTGATCAGTGTTCCAATTCGTAATAAAAAATATGAAAATTAGAAAATTAAATAGAAATTCTAAAAAATTATATGAAAAATTTTCACCAGTGCGAAAGTTTTATCTTATTTTATTTATATTTATTTATTACTTATCAAACATCCTGCATATATTATATATATTTACATACATACTTGAGTATTTATATTTTTATACTCTCGTATCCGTCCAAGCTCATACATAATATTACAATTTTTGTTCAATTTAAAAAAAATTGAAATTGCTTTAAAGCATTTTAAAGTTTGAAATCTCTTCAGATTAGTACTTTAGAAAGTCTTACTGATATTTTATGGAATTACACAAACATAAACGAAAATGCATAAAATTTCAAAATTTTTTATGAAATTTGCGAAGTTGCACGGCGCCAATTAAAAATTGCGCACAAATGGGATTCACAGCTATCGATTTTTTTTTAAATTATTCAACAAAAAAAGATCGTTTTTACTTCAATGTTGAATTACTCGGTGAAAAAAAATCGTATAAAGGTCTATAAAAAAGCAAATTAAAGGTAAAGATTCACTCTTTCGATAACTATGAATCTCATTTGTGCACAATTTTTAATTGGTACCGTAGAACTTTGCAAATTCGTAAAAAATTTTGAGAATTTATGCAGCTTCGTTTATGTTTGTGTAACTTCACATAATATCAGTATGACCGTTTTATCCACAGATCTCCCATAAAACTTTTAAACTCAACCTGTTCCTATCCGCCACGTTGCGGCATGACAAACTCTAGATCGTATACATACAAGCCATGAAGACTCTCACATAATTCTCTGAAAGATAGAAACAGAAATACATAAACCTTGTCTCTCATAAAAATGTCTCTCACAATCTTCTCTATTTAATATCAAGGACCTATTCAATAAAGACTTGTCTCAAGACATTATATCTGCATTTGGCACATGCATTATATTGCATTTGGACAAAGACCTAAACTTCGCAGTGACTTCCAAAGGAAGAGATTATCAGCCAAATAGAATCAACCATCTACTCTCATCAGAACAAGCAGATAACATTCGCAGACAGATAACTAATATTCTTTCCAAACCTTCTCAATCAAATATCACTAGATAAGAGCGATTGGCCCTCCAAGACTTAAACAGGGACACAAATTTCATTGTACTTTTAGCCGACAAAGACAACACGACAGTAGTCATGAATATACCAGACTATAAGAAAAAGAAGAATCTTTTCTCAGACAAAGTATACAAAAAACTTGATAAAGATCCAATTAATTCTCCACAGAACATTCTAGTGGAGAAAAGCAAAATTCCTAGTAAAACCAAATCACCATCAAACCTATAAATCTTCTCTCACCAAGACTATACGACTACCAAAAGTACACAAACATCTTCCTCAAATCGATTGTCACAGCACTATACACTCCTTGATATACAACTTCTCTGGTAAAAATTTTTCTCATAATTTTTACGAATTGGACCATTTTTCAGAAATACTCAGAAATATTCGGAAAGTTTTCATCTTCTCTCAGAACTTCTCTTCACAAGTGAATTCTGAAATATTCTGAAATTTCTCATCTCATAATTTTTAAAAAATATTTTTAAATTTTTTAGATTTTGTAACATTTCATTAGAAATTATATTTACAAAAAAATCTTAAAAATCTTACGATATTTCATAATTAACATACATGAAAAATTCTGAGAAAAGATGTAGATTTTCTGAAAAATATTCCAATTCGTATAAAAAAATGAGAAAGTTATAAAATTATAGAGAAATTCTGAAAAATTTCATAGAAATTCTAAAAAATCATATGAAAAATTCTAAGAAAAATTTTCACCAAGATTATCTCGCTTTCTAGCACAAACATTACAACCTCTCACTCAGAAAAATCCGGACACACATTAACCAATTCAACTTCATACAAAAAAATCTGACTACATTTCACAGATTTGCTTGTAAGTTTTAAATGTAGAATTCCTTTTCACACTTTAAATTCTAATAAAAGACACATTAAATATAATAAATTCATATGAAGTCCTCTCCGATCTCATCCCGCTAATAGAGTACTGCTTAACAACTACTTACTTCTTCTATAACAATCAATTTGATGAACAAACTTCAGGAGCGGCGATGAGCTCTTCTATTTTACCTGCAATCGCTAACCTTTGCTAATCTTCATATAGCATTTTAAGAAAGAGGCCATCCAAAAAACCAGAAATTTGATTCCGTTATGTATACGATACATTCGTGATATGGAGACACGGTAAAGCCGAATTCCGTAAATTCTTTATTTTTCTCAATAATCAACATCCAAATATTCACTTCATTATAGACATAAAGGAAAACTCCCCTTCCTAGATGTTCTTGTCTCTAAGAAAGTTGACAGTATCTTAGATCATCAAATGTACAGAAACCTAACACACACAGATAGATACTCACATGCCGAGTTGCACTACCTAGCACAAAAATAGTCAACAATCAACTCACTTGTATAATACATAAAGACTTTCATCATCTCTGATAAAGAACATCTACAGACAGAATTCGATCATCTAAAACTAACCTTACAGAAAAACGAATACGACAAAAAAGACATAATTAAAATAATCAATAAACATGCAAACAAAACAACGATCTCTGATATACAACCAGATGAAAGGATCCTATCCATTCTCTCATATGTCGAAGAAACAACAGATTCGAATGGCAGGATATTAAACAAACACAATATTTGAACTATCTTCACACCATCCAAAAAAGATAGGACAAATCTTAAGAAATCCTAAAGATCAAAAACCTCCACTCAGTTCCACAGAAATATACAAAAATATCTTATTTCTGCGGGCAAATATACATTGGAGAAATCGGGGGAATGGAACCTACGAATAAAAGAACACCAACGTGATGTCAGGCTAAAACACGCCGCGCAATTATCAGAATATAACATCGATACAGGACCTCAAATACTGTTTGACAAAAACGATCACAATAGCCAACATTACATCATACTTTTCAAGAAAGTATAAGAGAAGCTATAAAGATACAAAAACACCCTAAACAATCTAAATAGAGATAAAGGTTAATAAATAAAATATGGAAGACCATTCTCCTAGTTGAAGATCGACCAATTTCCCCCATCTCTCACCCTCTCCACTCACAATTTTTTTTTGTTCCCCACAACTCCAACAAGCAACGTAATATAAAAGGAATGGCCCGGAGGAACAGCTCAGATTATTGCTCGCCCTGATGAAGTGGACTGCAAAGTTGACGAAACGTTGGCATTTCAAGAATGGATCTGGAGAAAAACCCATAAATCGCATAATTGTTTTATAATATGTATTTTTCAAAAATGTTGATTTTCGATAGTTCTTTTTTTTGAGCAATTCATATCGTACTATTTTTTTTGTTAGTTCAAAGGTTTAACTAAAAAAATCCTACTGGAACAACTTAAATTAAAAAATTTGAGAATTTTTTATCCAAAGTAATTATTTTTTGCGAATTTTGTCAATAAAATTTTTTTGAAGCATTGTAATTAATTGAAAATGAAATATTATTTATTTGATTCATATTTATCTGTCTTCGTCTGACTTTGAGGTAGAAATTTCATGAGCTAAAAAATATTGAGTCCAGAGATATAACACAGGACACATCACATACTCTGGTGAGGCCGGGAGGTAACCAAAAATAATCATGGCCTATTAGAGTTAAATAAGAAAACTTTTTTATTGCCAGTTATATCAATATACAGTCGATATGAATCAAATAAAAAAAATACAAAATGATTCGTAAAAAGATTAGTTGGGAAGCACTAATTAATTTTATCGTATTAATTTTTTTGTAACAAATGTTCTAATATATGAAAAATATAATCTAATTAACGTTTTGTGATGCAATATTCGCATTTTATCCACTTTGGAAATAATTTCTAAATCATTGAGGCATAACTGATAGTGATTTTATAACGATGCGAATAATGATTTCATTCATTTTATTTTAATGTACCGATTTTTTCTTAAGTTTAGCGTTATTATAATGATTATTTTTGGTTTCTACGAAGGAGAAAACATAGAAATTAAACGATCTCCGCGAAACTTTGCCGAAAACGGCCGATTAAAATCGAATAAAATATAATCCATTTTAATCGGTTGTAATCAGTTTTAATCGGTTCAATCCACACTCAGATTAAAAAATAATCGGTTTCAATTCCAGAAGAATCGTATCCGAATTCATCACGTTTTAATTCATATTGTTATCAATCCAAACAGATCCGATTAATCGAATGAATATGTAATCCAAAATAATCTGCTCGAATCGTATATTTTTTTTGTAACGGCTCAATTCATTTCAATTACAGGAACATTGATTCAATTGATTTTAATTCTATTTCCTAAGAAAGACGACATTAATCTGGTTGAATTCGAAGTTCTCCGATTTCGAGGATGAAAATAAACTCGGATCTAAGGAGCTTTAATATACAACTAGGTAATCAAATTTGCACTCGCCAACAAAAGCAGATTCAATCAAAATTTCTCCAATTTTGCGAGCGATATTAAAATCTGTTTTAATGCAACGAGGATTAATTTTTTTCGTATCCGCGGTAAAAGTATTCGACTCGTTTCCACCAAATAACATATGTTATGTTCGTAATTAAATATTAAATATTAAATATTAAATATTTTTATCGCGTACTTTGTAAGACATGAGATATATAAATAATTTTGAAATCATTAAAGTTAAAAATGATCCTTTTGATTGAATTTTTTTAGACTAATAGCATTTTTTTGTTTAATGGAGACATAAGAATTTAATTTTTATTTCTATTAGACGTACTTGTAATGATAAAAATAAAATTTTACAAGTAAAAATACGTACAAGTAAAAATATATTGACAATTTTTACCGAAAAATCGGAGAAATTCTGATTGAATTGAACTATTTTTGTCAATTATGACAAAATCGGATTTATGTTGCATTAAATCTGATTTAATTTTCAACCATTAATTGAGAGAATTCCGAATCGGATATTTTTTGCTGATCATAACAAAATCAGATTCTCGTTACATCAAAATCGATTTCATTATCGTCCGCAATATCAGAGAAATTTTGATTAAATAGGATTACTTTTGCCGGTTACGAGAAAATCGGATTATTGTTTCATTCCAAAACGGATTCCAATATCATCTGCAAAATCGGAGAAATTCCGATTGAATTACTTTTGTCGATTATAACAAAATTGGATTCAGATTGCATTAAATACGATTTCGTGGAAAAGGGAATTTATGATTAAAACAGATTCATATGATCCAATTATTATAATAATAAGTATAAAGCGCATTAGATCCAATTTATTTTCAATCGTTTCAAAATCCTATTTTCGATGCAAGAATCCCAATCGATACAGATTACTTTTGTTTTAATCGGTTTTAATCGACTGTTTTTGGCAGGGATCCTCGAAAATTGATATTTTCCTTTCAATAATATTTAATTTAAATAATGGACATATCATCCATATGTATTAGATGTACAACTTTGTTTCCGTCGTTTTTTTTCCGAAATTCGAGGCTTTATTGTAAAAAATTGGTTATACATTTATGATTCAAAGTATTGTCCATCGCCACTACTTTCTCCCATCTTTCGGGTAGCGTACGAATCCCGCGTCGAAAAAACTGGTCATCTTTTGAGGCTATCCACGAATCGATCCAATTTTTTACTTCTTCATAAGACCGGAAGTGCTGGTCAGCCAGGCCGTGTGCCATTGATCGAAACAAGTGATAGTCAGAGGGAGCAACGTCTGGAAAATACGGCGGGTGGGGTAGGACTTCCCATTTCAACGTTTCCAAGTATGTCTTGACTACTTTCGCAACATGGGGTTGAGCATTGTTATGCTGCAAAATCATTTTATCGTGTCTCTCGTTGTATTGCAGCCGTTTGTCTTTCAATGCTCGGTTCAAACGCATCAATTGCGTTCGATACCGATTGCCTGTGATTGTTTCAGTTGATTTTAACAGTTCATAATACACTACGCCGAGCTGGTCCCACCAAATACAGAGCATGATCTTGGACGTCAAAATCATCGTTCTTGAAGCGTTGAAACCACTCACGACACGTTCTTTCACTAATAGCGGCCTCACCATAAGTATTTGAGAGCATTCGATGAGCCTCAGCCGCAGATTTCTTCATATTGAAGCAAAAAATTAAAACCTCCCCCAAACGACGAGAATTTGGCTCGTAAATTGACATTTTCAATCGAGAATAACTTTATGATGCAGAAATCGACTGATAATGATTAATGTTTCTATGGGGTTATGTTGATAACATTGACAGATGCCCAAGTTTATTGTATGACGTCTATGATCTATTTATTTCGACCACCACTTACCGCTAAAGCCATCTATAGGAAAACGGCGGAAGCAAAGTTGTACACCTAATATTAGTGCAGTGTAATGCAAAGAATTTGTTTTTGTTTCAGAGAATGAAGCAAAAACATTATATTTTTACGTACCCATGAGTATTACTATCATTAGTAACGTTTTTTTTTCATCTGCACAACACTAACGATTCTGCATCAGAAAATGCATACAGCTAGTGAGTTGAGACATTCGGAGAGCAAGCGCCATGATGAAAATAAACAGAGGTATATACAATTAAAGGCGACTTTGATCAACTCCGATTAATTTGAATCGGCGATTGGAATTGACCAATCGTATTTGTTATTTGATTTAACGATGGATATGTTTGATCAATAAACTAATCGTTGATTAAAGTTAATTGGAGTTAATCGAAGTGGCCCTAAAAGAATTAATGTTATTCAATATACTCGCATTTACAAAAACTGCATGATGTACAGTTAATTGATACTAAAGGAAAAATTTATTATTATTATTTTTACACATACTTAATAATAATAGTAAAAAGTTGAAAATAATTTTAAAATTATTTAATTTTAATTTTAATTTTAACCAATAAACTAAATTTTAATCACAGAAATTTCAAAATTTCTCTTAATATAAAAAAAACTATAATATTTAACATAATAAATTAAAAAGACCAATAGCCATATTAGAATAAATTTAAAAATAATTATTTTATTAAAAATGAATTGAAAATGAAACTACAAGAATTATCTGATATGCAGATCACCCAATACTTCTTACATAGGCAATATAATTATTTCATAAATTATTAAGATAATAATCATTATATATGTAAGTATATAAGTATACGATATTAACGCTTCTGAATTTTCTGATTCTACATATACCTATCTGCATTACATATACATATAATTTGTTTTAAAGAAGCAGACATGTATATCCACTTACAAATAGCCTCACACATATCAATTATATTTGCCTTATAGTTTCTATTTATAATAAGACAATTGCTCTCAGAGTCTAATGTGCTAATTATTCATATTTCTATATAATATATATATATATATAAAATTTTATATAATTATATATAAAACATTTTTTCTCGGGTATATTATTATTATTATTATTATTATTATTATTATTATTATTATTATTATTTATTTTAATCCTTGCCTTACGATTTAAGATGGCTTCCAGTTTACATTTTGTTGGCTACATATTCTTTATGTATACATTGTACATGTCTCCATCTTGAATACATATCTATATAATATATAATATATAATATATAATATATAATATATAATATATAATATATAAAATATATAATATATAAGAATATGCAATATATCAAATAATATGAGCAAAATACACCTATCAGATACCTATAACTACTTGTGTTTTGATACTTTAAGATCTATTTATGCAACATTGCTTGAAACTGCTCTGAAAATAAGATAAATATTAACATAAAAATATAAAACATTGCTTGGAATTGCTTCGGAAACTGTACTTAGACCATTTTTTTGCTTTGCTTTCTGATTTTTTATACGATGTGACAATCCAGGAGGGATCCTCTTCTTTGTTTGCTTTTTCTCTCTTTTCTGCTTCCTTTCCATCAGAGCATTGAATCTTTCCCGGAGCATTCTTCATTCTCCTGTCGAAGTTGTCTTTGAAAATTCTTTTCCCGATGCTTTACGTTTTCTTTATTGCCATTGTTGTTTTCTTTAACCTTTCTTTTATATATTTCTCTATCCCTCCATTTTTCTGCAGAGTACATTCTAGATATATTTAATTTCTTTAACTTCTTCTTCCCCCATTTCCATTCCCTCGTTTTTGTTTTACTTCTACCTTTCTCGAATACCATTAATTTTGACTTCTCCGGACTCAGTTTCAGTGTGACTCTTTTTCTCTGTAAAAATTTCCTAAATCTTCAGCATCTCTCTCATTTCAGATTCTCTACTTATCAGCAGGACCACATCATCCGTATACATTATTGACCAGCATTTCTCTTTCTCTATTATTATAGTATCGATAGAAACCAATTAAATCCAATAGATAGAATACAATAGGAATGAACCGCTTCAATCATAAATTCATCTGATTGAAAATTAACAAAATTTAATAGGATTTCTGTCTTCTATAAAAATTGATAGGCTTTTACTGGAAGCGTCAATTGGATTTAATAAGATAATTGCAAATTTTAGAATATTAAATGGGATCTAATTAATTATTTTATTATACATATTCAATGAATTTTAAACAGAAAGTTTATGTGATGAAGTTCAACAGGATTATATTAGATTTCACATGAGTGGTGTTCAATCGGTTTTAATTAGAAAATTGCTGTAGCCGAATTCAATAGAATATTATTGATTTTCATAACATTCACGTTCAATGAGTTTTAATCGGAGAATTGCTTCGACCGAATTGAATAGGATACTATCGGTTTTCGTAGCATACATTTTCAATGGATTAATTGGAGAATTGTGAAGGGAATCAATCGAAGATTGCTGTTGCACATTTCGGATTCAAATCCATAAGAAATTTTTCAATCGGAAAGTTTTCAATGGAAATTTTTAAGCAAGGTACTCTTCCTGTTTATTCTTTTTCCATTTTCTCCTCCAAGTCTGACATGTATATATTGAACAGTGTCGGGCTTAGTGGACATCTCTGTCTGAAGCCTTTTTCCAGAGTCCAGAACTCTTCCGATTTCTTGTTGCCTATTTTCACTATTTTATTGTTTCTTTATACGTTTTCATAACTCGAAGTCTGAGATTGTTATCTATTTGTATCTTTTTCATCATTTCATTAGTTGCTTTCTGTTTCCACATTATCAAATGCAGCTTTTAGGTTTACAAAAAAGGCAAACATTTTTCCTCCTTTCTTGCTCAATTTTCTTGACTACGTAATTCACTATATAGACCATATCCATTCCTCTTCCCTTTCTGAATCCAAATTGTCCTTCCTTCAACTTTTTATCCATTTCAAGTTTAGAATAGTCCATTTCTTTTGTTTAGAATAGTCGTGTAGATCTTATACACTGTGTCCATTAACATAATTCCTTTGTTTTTTCTCGCTTTTTTCTCCTCTTTTAGTAGATAGAACAAATTAAACCTTTATTCCAGTATTCCTTTCCCTTTCCATACTCTGTTAATCAGCTTCCAGAATTTTTCTCCGATTTTTTTGGACATGAATCTCCATACCTCATTCTCTATCTCGTCTTCTCTCGGCGCCTTTGTCTTCTTTAATTTTCTCAACACTTCTATTAACTCTTCTTTCGAAATATCTTTATCTATTATTTCTTCTTTGCATTCATCGCTTTCTAGCCGCCAAAACTCTTTCTCGCTTACTTCTTAGTATCTCCATAAAGTGATCCTTCCAGCTTACCTGTATATATTCTTGCTTGGCCCTTCTGCTTTCTTTTTCCTATACTTATTAATATATTTCCATGCATCTTCCTCATTTCTTATCATTTTTTATTCTTTTTTTTCTATTTCCTCTTATACTTTTTCTGTGCTTTGCATCATTCTTTATATCTCTTCCTTTTTTTCACATATTCCTCCTCTTTCTTTCTTTAGATCCTTCTTCTTTTCTCAATTCTCTTCTTAATTCTCTTTTCATTCTTTTCATTCTTTATTATTATATATAATTCTCTTTTTCCTAATTTGGGAGTATTTTCTTCTTATATTTTTTGATCGCACTTTTAATCTTTTTTTTCCATCCAGATGCTCTCTATATCCTTTTGAATACTCTTCTATTCTTCGTATCTCTCTTGGTAGCTTTTTATCCTTTCTTCCATCCAATTCTCTACTTCTCTCTATTTCCACCTCTAATGGTATGTGATCTGATTCCG
Source organism: Atta cephalotes (assembly GCF_000143395.1). Classification (NCBI taxonomy): domain Eukaryota; kingdom Metazoa; phylum Arthropoda; class Insecta; order Hymenoptera; family Formicidae; genus Atta; species Atta cephalotes. Next base: position 1,923,994 of record NW_012130115.1, on the reverse strand, counting down.
TCTTGTTGCTTTCTACCCTTTTTATCTCTTCTCCTGCTCGTTTCCTATCACGTAATCTATAACAAATAATCTTCTATCCTCTATGTATGTCCATCCTTTCTTTTCCCCGAAACTTTTGTTCAGTATCGCTTATCCTTTCTCTTCTATTTTACTTATTAATATATGTTTATTATGTTATCTATGAATTCTCTACTCTCACTTCTCTTTTCATTTTCTTCCTCCTCACAACCTGTTTTTGCGTTTAAATCTCCTTCTATTATCATTCTTCCTTTTCTTCTGGAATATGTTTCATCAATAACTTCATTGTTTTTTCTATCTCTTAACTATAATTATTCTCCATTTATTTTCATTATACTCCATTTTACATTCCATTGCTGCTTCCATAACTTCTATGTTCCTTACTCTTTTGCTCACTGTAGTGATTATCTTCCTTTTTATGCTCCTTCCTTGCTGGTACATAGTACTATCAGTTCTTCGACAATCTCTTTTTAATCTTTTCTCAACATCTTTTCTAACGATGTCAAAATCCTCCAGATATTCCCACGTTTCCTCACATTTATTAAACAGTTCCGCAATGTTCCAGAAACAGATTATCTCTCTTTCCATCACACTCCTGCTACTCTTATTCTTTTCTCATTCTCTTCTTCCTTTGTCTTCTTCTATTCTCTTCTCTGTCTTATTCCACTGTAGCCACTTATCTTTCACAAATATCTTATGTAGTTTATTTTCATATTGTTTCTCTTCTCTCTCTCTCCTCTTTTGCTCTATCATTCAATTGTTTTTGCATTTCTCTTTTCATTTTTGTTAGATCATTATCTATAAATATCTCTACACTTAAGTCCTTTTTTTTAATCATAATCTCTTTTTTTCTTCCCAGCTTTTCAATTCAGTTATTATGGTGCACTTATTATCCCTGTCATCTTGAACATCTTTTTTACTTTCACATCTTCAAATTTTCTTTAATGAATCCTAAGACCTATTGTTCATCTTGTTTGCATCCCATTTGTTTATACCTCTCTATAACAATGTTGTTTCTTCTCCTCTCTTTACCTTTCTTTTCTCTCTTCCATTCTAACTTTTCTATTTATTGTTCCAACTTCCTCCTTTCTATGTATCTTGTATTCCTCTTTATCCTTATTTTTTTCTTCTTTTCTCCATCTCCAATTTTTCTTCTTTCCATTTTTTCCTCATTCGATTTGTTCTATCATATTTTTGTTCATCTTTTTCATCCATTTGGATATATTTTCCTCCATTTCCCTCATAAATTTTATCATGAGCTTTTCTTTTCTTATTACGTATCTTTGCATGTTTTTTTTTTTAGATTTTTTACTATCTATTGATCTTTCTACATTGACCACCTAACAACTACTGCTATAGACTCTTCCCTCTTCCTCCTTTTCCAGTCTGTTTTATTTTCTACCTAATCTAGAGGCTTTCCCGAAACTTCTAAGTTCTTTTATTTCTTCAGGTTTTTCTTTCTTTTACTTGCTTTCTTTTCCAGGAACTCTCCCACCTTCTTTCTTTATACTCCATTTATTATTTTTCCCTTCTTTTCAATTGTCTTCTTTCTCTCATCTTGTTGTTTCTCGATCAATTCACTTTGTTAGTTATATGTTTTCACACTACCGTTTCTTAACCGGAAGTCCTATACACAGGGTGTCTCATAAGATGAGTCCGAGCCACATTGGGGGTGGAGAATGGATCAAAGGGAACAAAAAATTCTTATACTATTTTGAGATACTCGCTATAGTTTTCGAATTAGAAAAAGAAATGTCTAAGCCAATATGCGATTAAGCCGCGCCGCGCAAATTCTTTAGGACAGCCCACTCGAGCGGCGGCGGCGGCGGCGGCACGCAGGGAGAGACCGATGTGAACCTAGTGTTCAACTTTATCAAAAATAAAAATTAATACTGCAGGCCGTTTGTACTTCGTTTGTACTTGTTTGTACCGATCATTATTTCGTTTGTATCTCAAACAGTTAAATAAAAAGTGAAAAATAAAAAATGGCCAGCGCGCAACTTTAAGATTTTTTAATTTCATTTATGCCATTCGAAAGAGAATCGTTTGTACCCATTTTAATGAGCAGTATGTTATTCTCCAGATAAAAATAAGCGATACGTATTTTTTATACGTGCCCATACTTTGAAAGGGTGAAATATTCCTTGGAAAAAAATGATTTTTCTTTTTTGTAGTGAATATCATTGGAAAAATGTTTCTCGGTGTTTCTCTTTCGAAGCGAATATCGCTGGAACTGTAAGAGATAGAAAAAAATTTTCAGAAAATAGAATGGCGTCGTGTAATAAAGCAAGCGGAAAGATATCGTCACGATCAGTATACGCTTTGTGAAGCGCTATTTCCCTCTCACTGCGCATTGCCATTGTCACCGCTCGAGTGTAGGCCGTTCTACGAATTCGCGCGGCGCGGCTTAACCGCATATTGACTTAGACGTTTCCTTTTCGAAAACTGCAGCGAGTATCTCAAAATAGTATAAGAATTTTTTGTTCTTTTTGATCCATTCTCCGCCCTCAATGTGGTTCCGACCTATCTTAAGAGACACCCTCTGTGTGTGTG
>NW_012130115.1:1916176-1919596 GCF_000143395.1 Atta cephalotes | reverse complement strand
TACTATATATATATATATATATATATATATATATATATATATATATATATATACATACTATATCAGATTACATTGTCTTTTGAATTGTTTAGAAAAAGACTAAAATTATGCAAGGAGGGACTGTCTCAAATTTTAATAATTCTTTTTGTCTTTCACTTTACAATGCGTTCCAAATTTTATCTTAAATTAAAAACATTGATTATGAATAATTCCTCATTTTTTAAGTACGAAAATAAAGAATGTAAAATAATAAGTGAAAATAATATGAAATATAATTTTCAATTAATCATGTGAAGAATTTTATTTCATTTTTTATTTAAAAGCCCGAACTTTATTCATGAAATACATCATAGTACAAAATTTTTCATGCATAAATACTTGGGAAAAAATGTTTTATATAAAATTTGTATAACTTCTATAAATGAACATATTTTATATGTAATTGTATATATAATTATATATATATTTATACGTATATAATGAATATATTTATACGTATATAAAGAAGAAAGCTCTCTATTATGAGATGGGTGCTTCTTAACATGAGATAGCAGCGTTTCCGCTAAATTAATAAACGCTATCTGTTGGTTGCACCATGAATTTATTGCTCTTGGATTGAAAACTATTTATTCGGTTGTCCGGAAAGTTCGTGCCGATTTTGAAGGAAAATTGAAACGCAGAAGATTTAAATTTTATTGGGAGTACAAATAAGTTTCCGCCGTTTGCAAAAGATGGCGCCACTAATAAACTAGTTAAAATTGACATATCGTAAAATTGGACATCCAGCAACACCATAACCTTGAAATATTAGCGATTTTGTATCAGCATCATATATTTTTTTTTGTACGAAAATGTCGAGTTTTGAGCCGAATAAGCGTTATTTGCGGGAATTTTTGATTTACTTCTTTAATTTGAAGAAATCTGCAGCTGAGGCTCATAGATTGCTTGTAGAAGCATATGGTGCCTTAAGTGAGAGTTGTCGTGAGTGGTTTAAAAAATTTAAGAACGGTGAATTTGACGTCGAAGATAAAGAACATAGCGGAAGGCCGAAAGTGTACGAGGACGCGGAATTGGAAGCATTATTGGATGAAGATTCGTGCCAAACGCAAAAAGAACTTGCACTTACATTAGGAGTGACTCAACAAACAATTTCATATCGTTTGGAATCATTGGGAATGATTCAAAAGCAAGGGAATTGGGTTCCATATGAACTGAAGCCGAGAAACGTTGAACGCCGATTCTTCACATGTGAAATGCTTGCCAGGCATAAACGAAAGGGTTTTTTGCATCGTATAGTCACTGGTGATGAAAAATGGATCCACTACGATAATCCAAAGAAGAGGAAATCATGGGGACTACCTGGCCATGCTTCAACATCGACAATTAAGCCGAATATTCATGGAAAAAAACTTATGTTGTGTATTTAGTGTATTTTGGGATCAGCTTGGTGTCGTTTGTGTATTATGAGTTGCTCAAACCGAACGAGACCATTACTGGGGCTCTCTACCGAACACAATTGATAAGATTGAGCCGAGGAAAAACGCGCCCACTACTCCAGGCATGACAAAATTCTTCTGCATGATAATGCTCGACCACATGTTGCGGCGCCGGTCAAAATCTACTTAGAAACATTCAAATGGAAAGTTCTACCTCACCCGCCGTATTCTCCTAACATTGCTGCTTCCGACTACTATTTATTCCGATCAATGACGCATGGCCTGTCTGAGCAGCACTTCACATCATATGAAGATACCAAAATTGTATCGATTGGATAGACTCAAAAGATGAAGCGTTCTTCCGACGCGGTATCCACATGCTAACAGAAAGATGGGAAAAAGTAGTGGCTAGCGATGGCCATTACTTTGAATAAAACATTATGTACCGTTCTTTCACAATAAATGCTTAATTTTTGATAAAAACGGCGGAAATTTATTTGTACTTCCAATAGTATACATTTATTAAATTATATAGGTGCCATTCTGTTCTACAACCTTTCTCCATCTTTCAGGCAACTTGAAAATTCCGTCCAGAATCTCTCAGGTTTTTCAGCGAAAAACTTTTCTAAGTGATTTTTTATTTCGAAAGAGTTGAAGCCAATTTTTCCATTAAGGGTATTTTGTAATGATCGAAATAGGTGGAAATCAGAGGGCGCGAAGTCTGGTGAATATGGTGGATGGGGTAGAATATCCCAACCGAGCTCCAACAACTTTTGTCGAGTTATCAAAAACACATGAGGCCGCGCATTGTCCTGATGAAACACGATGACCTTCCGATTCGCTATTATAACTCAAAAAAATATTATAAATTTGTCAGAAAAAGAGAAATATTTTTTAATTTGACCGAAAAATATTGACCAATGAAAAATATTGATCAATTAAGATTAGCGAAAAATTCTTGATATAATCGAATCTTTTTTTTCATTTTGGTTTCATACTCTTTAACCTTTAAGGACAGTCGCAGCACGTATGGTTATTTGAAAAATTTTGTTTATCAACTGCTATCTTCAATTCGTAATTGGGAACAATACTTCTCTGAATTTATCGTCTCGTTGTTTGATAAAAGCTCATAATACAGGATCCCTTTCCAATCTCACCAGACACATGTCCTTCTTTGGATGAAGACCGACTTTTGGGGTGCTTAAAGGTGATTCATTCCGCTTTCCCCAAGATCTTTTTCGCTCAACATTATTGTAAATGATCCATTTTTCTTCCCCGTCACTATTTGCTTCAAAAATGGTGTCTCCTCATTGCATTTATAGAGCGAGTCTCAAATGGAAATAGGATCCATCAGATTTTTTTCCGTTAAATCGTGGGAAACCCATACATCAAAACAGTTTATATAGCCAAGTTTCACAAAATGCTCGTGGATTGTGAATTTTGACATATTTAACATTTCTGCTAATTTACATGTCGTATAGCGTGGGTTATTTATTCTCGATCAGTGTTTTAATCTGATCTTCATCTGTGGTAGAGAGCTTACCCGGATGTATCTTGATCTTCAAAATTGAAATCAGCTTTTAACCTAGCAAACCACTTCCGCATAGTTCTTTCAGCATCTTTGCCATAAACAGCGCATATCTTACCGCTTGTATGGCATTTTTGCTTTTCTGGTAAAAGAAAAGCATTAAATGCCTAAATGCACTTTGTTTTCTTCCATATTTAAAGGCGTATAAAACTGACAAAAATTAACGTATCGCAACCAAATTTTTTTTTAAGTATACCTGAAGTATCGTCTTTTACGATATGTACGCATGTCGTTTGTTTTCAATCGTTCTGATATATTCAGGCCTGTCCTTACGCCACCTACCAAAAATCGGCACGAACTTTCCAGGCAAGTAGAAAATTCATTATTAGATCATGCTTGCAAAAAAAGATTTTAGAATTTGGATGTCTTCAAGTTTCGTTAAGATGAGCCTTTAAA
>NW_012130115.1:1900280-1915144 GCF_000143395.1 Atta cephalotes | reverse complement strand
TTAAGATGAGCCTTTAAATCTTGTTTATTATTTAATAAATAAATATTTGACAATAAATTCTTCATGTAGTGATAGAATAAAATCGTATTAATAGAAAAATACGGAATATGTTGAATTGTTTAATTACAGAAGTTGGATTTGATTGTAAAACCGGTAAGGTATGGAAATGATAATATGAAATATCCAGGGTATTTTTAATAACTTATGCGAAAGGAGGTAATGGAAAAATCGAAGACGGCTCTGATGGCTATACTGACAATAGAGTTCCAGAAATGTTTCGAGAGCTGGATCAAGCGCTGGCATAAGTCGATGGGGAGTACTTTGAAGGGGACAATATCACTTTTGATGAATAAAACTTGTTTAATTTTGAATTTCCTGAATGAATTCCGGGAACTTTTTGATCAAGGTAGTACATTCTCTTTTACCTATACATAATCTCTACATACAGTCATATCACAGTCTATTATTATTATTGTCCATATCCCATTTCTTATTTACCTTTATTTCTACATAATATTTCTCCGTACTTATCTCCCTTTCTTCCCTTACATTGTTTAACATAATGCTTCAGGTTATCCTCGCTTTCACCACAGAAAAGACATCCTCTCTCCTCTATTTCTAGTCAGTATTTATTTTTCTCTTCTAAATTACCGCATCTTAATTTAAATAACGCTCTTATCTCATCTCTTCTTTTCCATTCCATATTCTCCACTCTCAAATAATTTGGTATTCTAGTCTCCATACTTATCTCTTTATATCTTTTATTATATCTTGATCTATCTATTCTTTCCCTTTCCCATTGCTTCTGTAAAGCTCTTTCCCTACTTATTAAATTTTTTTCAAAACTTTCATTCCCATGTCCTATTACTAGATTCAATTCCCTATTCATTATAATAACCCTCTCTCTCCATATTTATCGTATCACCTCTCTATTTCTATCATATCTATCGTTCCAATCATAGCTTTTTTCTTCCCAGCATTCTCTGACTACATTATCTGTGTTTCCAGATTTAATCTTTTCTTCATATTTTCTTGCCTTCAAACCCCATCCTATTTTGAATTTATCCATTACCAGCTGTCTCATAATTACATACCTTGGGATGCAGAAATCTAAGTTGAAAATCCACCTGACGTAGTCTAACATCTTTTGTAGTTCGCCTTTTTTCTCCCAGCCCCATAATTGCACGCATTACACTTTGTGTCAGATATTTAACATCCCTCTTCTACTAAAGTCATTTCTGCATAGCTTTTCTTCTAAGCCCCTTTCTTGTTACATTTTTTCTTTTCTACTTATTTCTTTAATATACCTTTTTATAATCCCCATTCCTATCTAAATTAAAATTTAAATATTAAAATTTCTGCACTTCCTCTAATTCCTTATTTCTCCATTTCCATTTCTTTTTCCTTTTTCTCCTCCTCCCTCCAGACATCATTATTTTCGTCTTTTCTGTGTACAGCTTTAATTTCCTCCCCTTCAAAAATTTTTTTAATGTGTGCTCATATCCTGTAACGCCTCCTTATTATAAGCTACTAAAACTAAGTCATCCACATATATTAACGACCATATCCATACCTAGTCTAACTCCTCCTATTCTTCTTTATTATCTATGCTGCAATATATAAATTGAATAACAATAGATTCACACAGCTGTCTTACTCCTTTCATTATTCTGAATTATTGCATGTATCCTTGCTTCGACTTTATCCTCACTTTTGTTTTCTCATACATCTTCTGTATTTTCCTTACCAAATATTCACTTACATCCTTTAAGAGTCTCCCAAAATTTGCCCCTGTCCACTTTATCAAAAGCAACTTTTAAATCTGCAAACATCATATATATTTTTCTCTTTCTTTTTTCCTGATTTCTTTCACTCTGCATCAAATGCGTCAGTATAAAAATATTATCCATTATTGACCTTCCTCTTCTAAATCTAACTTAACTTTTCGAAATCATATCTTTGGTTTTCACCTCCTTTTCTAGTCTTTACTTCTGCATATATTTTATATGCCGTACACTGTAACGAAATATCCCTACAGTTTGTTACTTTTTCCTCATTTCCTCCTATAAAGAGGCAATTTTCCTTCCAATCTTGTGGCATCTTGCTTATACCCTACACTTTTTGAAGCAATTCCACTAGCCTCTTCCGTAAACCCTCATCTGCATATATCCAAGCTTCTATAGGCACATCATCTTACTGCCTATTTCTTCTTTTTCTTCTTTATCTGTCTTGCGTAAGACCTTTTCTTCTTTATCTATATCTCTTCAGTCTCAGTCCTTCTTCTTGTCTTTCTTATTTATTTTTTCTTCTTTCTCTAGCTTAGAGAGCTCTGACCAGTGCTCTGCTGTGCTTTATTTTCATCCATTTCAGTAGCGTCCAATAGCTTCTTAAAATATTTCCTCCATTCCTCGTTCTTTATATTATTCTCTTTCCTGTCTATCTTCTTATCTGTCTTCCTATTAATATACTTCCATACATCTGCTTCCCTCTTCAATTTTTTCAATTTCTTCTCTTCTTCCCTTTTTTCTTTTTTGTTTCTTCTTCAATAATTCTCTGAACTCTTTCCTCTTCTCCGAATATTTCTTTCCCGTCTCTTTTCCATTTCCTACACATTTTTTTCATCTCTCTCTCTCTCTCTCTCTTCTTTCTGGAGCAACTAATATCCCATCCTTGCATCCTATGTACCTTTTCTTTTTTTTAACTTTCTTCTTCATTGTTGAACATAATCTGTTTTAATTCTTCCCACATAGCTTTTACCTCTTCCTCATTATTTATCTTGTCTTTATCCGTATCTTCTTCATCATTTATCATCTCCGTGTTTTTATTATAGCTTTCTGTAGTCTCTTTATTCCATACAATAATTTCTTCTTCTTTAATGATACTTTTGTCTTCGTTCCGGTCCTCTTCCGTCATTTTCTTTCAACTCCATATTAGTTCCTTCCTCTAATGTCAGGCTCTGTGGCATATGGTCCGAATCCACTCTCACGTCGATTCTAAATTCTATAATTCTATCGCAAATATTATCGTTAGATTCATAATCTATTACTGAGCTCTCTTGCTCCTACGTATATTCCTCCTCCCAGTCGCCTCTTGATTTTCCGTTCAGAATGTGCCAGCTATATTCCGTCATCAATTCTACAAAATCTCTACCTCCATTTCTTATCACCTTATCCTTGCTACATCTATCTTTTCCATCATCCTCTAAATCCTCTTCTCCTAATTCTCCAATTCTAATATTAAAATCACTTCCTATAATTACATTTTTACTTTCCATTTCTTCTTAATCTTTTCCATCTTTATATGCAAATTTTTACCTTCTTGTTCTCCGTATTGAGACTATATCTTCTCCTTACCAATTATAATTCTGATATGATTATTTCTTCCCACTCTTTATTAATTAACTTATCTTTCTTATTCTTCCATCTTTTTCTCTTTTCAATTATAAAACCATCGCTTGCCCTGCCTCTCTTTCTTTCCTTCATAGTTTTCTAGCTTCTTTCCTTCCTCATAACTGCAATCCTATACATGTGTCTTAGACACATAACGTTCACTTCCATCCCAATCTTTCATCCCAATCTTTTTCGTCTAATCATGAAATCATATCACTCACGAAATCATACTCTTTGACATAATTCCAAAATTCCAAATCCTTTCCTTCTACATCTGTTATATTCCAAAATAATATTTTTCTTTGTTTTTCCTGTTTACTCTCTTTTATTCGTTTGCTTAATCCCATTGTCTTGTTTTTCCTTTTATTCCTAATTTCTGTCTCTTTTCTTTTCTAACTACTTTACCTCTTCTTAAATTACTATTTGATCCTTCTTGGCTAATGCAAAATTTTGCTTTTGATTTTGATTTCCTGTCCTTATCCCCCATTCTTCTCCCCTATTACCTTCATCTGCCTCTGTTTGCTCATCTTATTCATCCTCTTTTCTTCATCCTTCACTCAATTACATTCCATGTCTTCCATATTCCATCTATACTTACTTTACTTAATTCATATCTAACCTTCATATTTTTTCTTTCCTCTTTCTGCTCCTAACCCATTTATTAATCCTCTCCTGAATTTTCCTTTCGTCCTAGTTCGTTTTCAATAAAAATCTTATCTCCTTTTACCTTGCTTATTCCTCATTATTTCACTCCTTTCCTTCTCACTTCTTACTCTAACCACTATCACTGATCTATTTATCCTCGAGAAAACTATTCTACTCCCAATTTTCCTTTTATAAACTTTTTGATTCATTTTCCCCTTTCTTTCCCATCTATTTTTATCTCTCTTGGTATATCTGTTCCTTTTACAATTATATTTTTTTTCCTCTCCTCTTTTTCATATCTGAAACCTATTTCTTTAAACATTGCTTTAAAATCTTTATCTCCCTGCAGCTTAAACTCCCCCCTCGCTTATCATAGCTCCTACCCTTGAGCTATCTCCTTTCCTTCCAAAACTACATTTCTTCCCTCGCTATCATAATCATTTCTCTCTCTACTTACCTTGCCTAAGCTTCTTATGTCCTCCAAAACTCTCTATCATTTTCCTATTATTTTCTGATGACAATTCTTTTTTTACTGTTTTCTTCATAACCTCCTCCAATTTTTCCTCAAATTTTCTAATTTCTCTATCTACATTTTCTTGTATGTCCTTTCTTATTCTAACTACCTCTCTTTCCACTAAGGCTCTCATTTCTTTCCTCATTTCTGTACAATTCTTTCTAATCTCTTCATTTACTTCTACCTTTATTCTTTCCATTATACTTTTCTCCTGTGGCATGTCAAATGTCACTTTTTTCAAACCTACTTATGATTTATCCCTTGTCAATAAACGCTATTTGTTATCTACTTTACTCTTTCCTGTCTTACCCACGCCTGTCATCTCTCCTTCTTCCCGCCACTTTTATGTGCCGTTATTTCGCGCGTAACTAACTTGTTCTGCTTCACCCCGATGTTCATTCGATACTTTCCAACGCACACATCAAAAGTCTTTCCTCCAATTTCTCGCTTACCTCCTGCTTCTGACAAGCTAATTAGCTTTGAGCCTTTAAGCAATTGACCCTCTCGCTGACCCCATTTCATCAAACTCACTTATAAAATGCTAAGACGCACTCGCATACATGCACTCACTCACACGTCCTCTAACCAAGTCCCTTCTATAATTATACATATTTGAATAAAAAACTTGAAGTAACAAGATTTTTAATATTTAAAATCCAACAACGAGATATAAAAGGCTAATAAGAGTCAAAAAACTTAATAAAACTCCATTGTTCGTTTAACATAAGTATAATTAAAGATAGAAATAATAAATCAAACTGTACAAAGTACAAAAGTTAAAACGCAAGATAGAATACAATTACATACATGTTTCGATCTTATATTTAGACCCTTTTCAAATGTTTAACAAAAAATTTATTTCCCGGCGCAGTATAATACATTACTCAAAAATTAAGAAAGCGACTGTTTCGCATAATTAGATGAGAGTTAAAACAAAAAAAAAACGGAAAATTACTCGTCAAATGATTGATTGACCAATTGCGAAAATTTCTCGTTGTTCTAAAGAGAACATAAAGAAACATTATAAGTTATCAAAATTTTTTATTTAGGACAAGCATAATACATCTCTCTGGTAAAAACTTATCTTATAGTTTGATAATTGAGAAAAACCATTTTAGTATTATAAAAAAACGATAATTGAGAAAAACTATTTTAATATTATAATATTTTAATATTATAAAAAAACGTCAAATTTCGATGTTAAAAACGATGAAAAAATTAATATCATATTATAAGTGTGTAATGTCCAATGTATAAAATAAAATAAAAAGCAGCGAGAAGCGTCTAACGTTCTCGACGGATTCGACTGTACTGCGATAAATCTTAGCAATGCAAAGTCAAACATTGTTTAACATTGTTAAACATTACAAATACTTTACAAAACCAAATACTTTCTAAATAATTAAAAATTTTAAATTTTAAATTTTGTAGAGAAAAGTTTGGTTGATTGAAAACAGAATCCTCTATATTAAGTTAACTTCGACGAATATATCTCTCTGGTTAAACGCTACCAACGCTACGCTATGATCGTTCATGGAGCTTGCTAACGCTATCGCGTTATTGGTTCCAAGAACAACGTTGGTAATATTTGTGTTCATAGCGCGAATAGTGTCTCCCCGAACGCATCCCAGAAATATTTCATGTATACATGCAGAAGAATGAATTTAATTTAAAAATAGACACAGATGAAATGCTTGCATTCTTATGCTTCCTTATTAAACACATTAAAACAATATTGTGAGTTTTAAAATAGTTATAAGTTGATTCTCTTATTATTATTTATTGTCATTGCTTGTTTATAAGTCCCCTTATCACTTAGTAACATTTAATTTCAAACAATACGTCAAGATGAACTGACACGATATTAATCCGAGGAACGATTTGTGTTAATTCATATCTCTATGAAAATTGTGAATTATTGTTTGTGAACTTCTTTGTTTTTCCGTTGAAATGAGTCACACGATTATCACTGATTTTTAATTATACTAAATAGTAAAATAATATTATAATTTATATAGCGTATTGATTACTGTATTTCTGCCAATCTGTGAGTGACTTACTTTCAACGAGGTATTATATTCTATTTTTCGCTGAAGATGACTCCTGAGAAGAAAGTGAGCCGAAACGAATGTTCGAAATAATAAATGAAGATAACACTTGAGTACTGTCTCCTAACTCTTCGCTCTTACATCAGCATTAAAGTCTCATTAGTCTTGTTCTAATATTTTAATTATTGTTTTTAAGATTGAGAGATATTATTAATATTTTTATATATTTATGTAATTGAATATATTACTTTTGCTACCTCATCACATCAAATCAATTAATAAATTTAGATAGTGCTCACACAGCAAGATTGCAGAAACATTGCAGAATGATTTCATTGAAACATTACAATATTGCATGGTGATTGCGAAACATTGTTGAATCATTGTTACAAAATTCCAACAACGTTACGATGTCTGCTTTTTATTATATTGCAACAAAACATTTCAGCAATATTGCAATGTAAGGTATTTGAATAAATTTTTTATAAAGACTCTAAAATGAAAACTATTTCTATACATATATCTTACTAACTTTAATTTTTCTACAAATCACATTTCTAGTGATATGTGCTTTCCAAAAGCAATTTTTTATGATAAAATCATAAAATTCCCATAAATATAGTATTAATTCTGAAGGATAAATTTATTCGTAAGAATAAAGCATGTATGTATATGTCCCGAACAAACTACAAATATTATCCACATTAATATAATAATACAGTCGCTTGATAAATTAATCACGGATTAAGTTAATTGCAGTGATTCTTTTTAATTCGAAATCACTTCGAATCAATTAAAATCGATTAAAAAATGATGATAAAATTTATCAATAAAGTTCAGGCACTGCGTTTATTCTTGCGTTCATATCAGGCATAATCATACATCATCGATCACATAATTAATATTTCGATAAATCATTTTCAGCAGCTTAATTGCTTATCTGATAATGATGCATTGATTGTATCCAAACTCGATATAATCTTTTGATTTCATATTTAAAATAAATATAAAACTTAGCTAATGAAAGCTTAGCCGTCAAATAATAGATCAATAAATTTTTTATTTAAATATTGGGAGTACAAATTAGTTCGGTCCGTTCAAAAATGCATTTATTTCAAAACAAAATGAATGAACAGATCAATTAAAGTATTGTCCATCGCTGCTTACTACTTTTTCCCATCTCTCAGGCAATTTTCGAATTCCATCTCGAAAAAATGACTCATCTTTGGAGTCCAATTTTCGATTTCTGCGAAAGAAGTGAACCGATGACTTGCTGCATCCTTTGGAACAATCAGTAATCGGAAGGAGCAATGTTCGGAGAAGCGGGTGCGGTAAAACATCCTATTTGAGCGTTTTACAAATATTTTTTTACGACTTTAGCGACATGAAGCCGAGTGTTGTCATGAAGAAGAATAATTTTATCATATCTTTGTTCGCATTCCGGCTGTTTTTCTCAATGCACGGTTCAAATGAATCAATTATAACCGATACCGATCGCCCGCAATGGAATCGCTAGGTTTCAGCAACTCATAATAAACAAGATCCTTTTGGTCCCAGATACAGAGCATGATCTTCGAACCATGAATGTTCGGCCGTGATGTTGAGGTCGATGGCACGATTGACTGGGCTTAGCGTAGTATTTTTTTTTCTTGAGATTGTCGTAGAATATCCACTTCTCATCTCCAGTCACAATCCGATGCAAAAAACCTTTTCTCTGTTGTCTTTGAATCAGCTGTTCGCAAGTGAAAAATCGCCTTTCAACGTCTCTCGATTTCAGTTCATAAGACACTCAATTTCCTTGTTTTTGAATCATTCTCATGGCTCTCAATCGTACAGAAACGGCTGAGTTACCCCCAATGATTCTATAAGCTCCTCTTGATTCTGATCTTCTTCGAGTAATGCCTCTAATTCTTTGTCTTCGAATTTTTTTGGCTGTCCAAAGCGAGGCTTTGTCTTCAACGCTGAAATCTCCATCCTTGAAATGTCGAAACCATTCCCTACATGATTTATCAGTTGGAGCAGTGTCACCATAAACTTCGACAAGCATTCGATGAGCTTCAACCGCACTTTTCTTCCAATTAAAGTAGAAAATCAAAACCTCCCGCAAATGCTGCTTGGTTAACACAAAATTCGACATTTCAAACACAGTAAAAATCAAGGTTTTTGTATGAAACTCAAAGCGATAAAACTGAATATTATTAGCAGATGTTTAACCTCTTTGAAATCGCCAAAATCAGCTGTCACTATGAACCTGTCACATTCACATTTGTTTAAGGGGGAATCTAATTTTGGGTAAAAAAATCGATTTTTTTTTACGGAATATTATAGTATAAAATGTTAAAAATATGTACCTGTCACATTCACAGCTGGAGCCATCTTTAGGGGAACGGACCGAATTAATTTGTACTCCCAATATAAAATGAATTATATTAATTATTATATCATAAAAATGACTATTAAATTAAAAAACTGTACTACAGTTATAAGTTTTTACAAACTAAATAACTAAATAAGTTTATAAAAATTTATATTTTTATATTATTTTCATTGTAACAATTAAAGAATTATAGTTTTGTAATGTTTGTGGAATATTACAAGCGTATTACTGACATTTTGCAGGCATATTGTTAATTTACATTTCTATAATACATTTCTCTGCAATGTTACATTGCAATCTGCAATATTGCAACATTGCAGCAATATTGCTTCAATCTTCTGTGTTATATAAGTAATAGTGAATTCGAAAATTTATTACATGAAATTCCATCAAAATACTGAATGATGAAACAAATGCTAATATATTTAATAAATCAAAATTAATATTTTTCTCACATAATCTAATTGATAAAAATAAGGTTATAGATCATATTAAAAATACACAAGCTTTACAAAAAGGTATTATAATATAGCGGTATTAATACATCATAAATGAATTACAAAATATTACAGAACATTATATAGGAGAAAATGAATGTAAATTGTGAACATTGTGATGCAAAACATTTTAATTCTGAAAAAGTAGTTAATAATTGTAATTTGTTTAAGGGGGAATCTAATTTTAGGTAAAAAAATCGATTTTTTTTACGGAATATTATAGTATAAAATGTTAAAAATATGTACAGCAAATTTCAAATCGAAATTTATAAAATTAGCGAAGTTATAAGCAATAAACCAATTTGGCGCGCAGGTATATAACTTACAAATCTACCGAAGTGTTACACTCCGATTTTGATGAGTTTTTAGTATGTTGTTTTCCAGACAAATATAAACGACACATTTTTTTTATATATGTTCGTATGCTTTTAAGGGTTTGAAACACCCCTTTGAGAAAAATCGATTTTTCTCTTTTGAAGTGAATATTTTTCTGAAACTATACGAGATAGAAAAAAATTTCTAGAATGAAAATTGAATGGTTTCAAGAGTATTTTGTAACTAATAAAAAAATTTTTTTAGATTATTTATAATAAAAATTATTTATTTATAAAAAATTTTTTATTATAATTCTAAAAACTCTTAATGCTATTCAATTTTCATTCAGAAAATTTTTTCTATCTCTTATTCTATCTCTATTCTAGTTTCAGAAAGAATTCGTAAAACAATTTTCTCTTCTCTTTCTTTTCTTTTTTCTGATTTTTTTATTTAACGGTGTCTGCATATGTAGTACATGCTAGCCCCAGAATTGAAAGAAACGTTTTACATACTGCCATGTCAGTCAAATCCATATTTTTTTTAATTTAAAATTTATTTATATTGTTAATAACTTTCAGGTTAGGACTATAACGCGGTCATAACAGCGAAATACTGGCATAAACTATTCTTTAACAAATTGCGATAACAGCCACTATGGCTATGGAAACCGAATTACGATTACGGTCTATTATAAACTGGTTCTAAGAATTTTAATTTATCAGAAACTATGTGTTCCACAATACATAATTTCTGAGGTTGAAATTCTTAGGGGCTCCGAACAATAAAAGAAACAGGGAACAGAGAATTTCAACCTATCAGAAATCATGTATTGTGGAATATACAGTTTCTTATTGTGAGTATATTCACATAAATTTGCATAGCCGCATAAACGTATGCATAAAGAAAATTATCTAATCGCATATCTCTTATAAAGACGCACGTAAAATGTGATTGAATAATTTTCGTTATATATATCCTAACAGCACAAAGTCGACTTTAAGTCGACTCTAAGTCGACTATAGTTTCTAGACGTCTGAAAATTGGACGTCCGTAAGTCGACTTTAGACGACTTGGAGACATCTCTAAGTCATACAATATCTCCTTAAAGACGACTGTGAGCTGACTTTAAGTCAACTATTCTAGCTGTGGTCCGATTCATGCCCACAACGCTCATGAACAGCATTCATTCTTATTTATATAATATATAATATATATATAAAGTATATATAGTTAAATAACAAGGACGAAATGATTCCACATTTAAGTTTTATGAGCGTAAATCGCACTAGACGTCCTAAAGTCGATATTGGAAGGACGTCTGTACAAAATCGACTTATAATTAATTTTAAAGCCTGACTTAGCAAATCAACTTACAGTCGATGTTTATGCTGTTAGAGTACATTTATGCGACTATACAAGTTGTGTGGATATATCCTTATTCTTTGTTCTCTATTCCTTTCATTGTGTGCAGCTCCTATAAAGCCTGTGGCACATGATGCTTGTTTTTCTGCTGGATTGCTAACTGGATTACTCTAGATCTATAATAAAGTTCTAAACCTTAGCTATATATAAGAAATGGACGAATCATAGTCGATTATTCTTTTCGAATTCGAATTCTGTAAGTTCGGATTTACAATTTAATAGATTAAGCTTTAAACCGTAAAAAATTAACCAATACAGTCGAATGCGAAGAGAATAATTGATTATGATTCATCCATTCCTTATGACTTAAGGCTTAAAACATTGTATCCGAGGTTAGAATCTTGTCATATTAGTGCGTTGCTGACACTATAGCCAATATGTGAAAGTTAATCAACACAGAAGTATGTATGGTCAGAGACAAAAAGGTTGCAACAAATACAACAAAAAACCAATCGCTCGATAGGTTGTATATCGAAACCATCATCAAAAAAAAGTGTTGCAACCTTTTAATTCATGATTGTACTATAGCCGATCACAAAAAAGTTGCAATACTTTATTTTCGATGGGTTTCGGAATGCAGTTTGCTCATCGAGCTATTATTCTATTATTCATGGATTTACAAATAAGAACCAATTGCTTGATGAGTAGACTGCATTCCAAAACCTATCGATTTTGCATAAATGTACATTCACCGATTAAAAGGTTGCAACACTTTTTTTTAATGGATTTCGGAATGATTTTTACTTATAGATCTGTAAGTAAAAATCAATCGCTTAGTGAGTAGCATTTCAAAAATCATAGAAAAAAATTTGTTGCAATCTTTTTAGTCGGTGAATGTACATTTATTTCTTTGAATAAAAATAATAACTTTTCTAAATTGAATGCTGCCAATGACTGTTAGCCTAGTTGGCCACTTTTGACCAGTTTCTGATATTTCTTGGCCCACTGTGCACATAACCTAATTTATTTATTTTTATTACTGATCCAGAGGATTCAATGCAATCAGAATTTAATAACTGTTTAATTCAGCGTATTAATATTGCAAATGATACACGAAAAGTATGAATAATATATCGTTTCTCTGTCGCTCAAATATCAAATTTAAGAGTGCGATTACATGGAGCGCGATACGCGGTACGCGGTACAGTACTAATAGTAACTAACTAGACAACTAGAAAACCGCGTACCATGTAACGCCTATTTTTTTCAATTAGATGGAGCGCACATTACTATACACATTGCTATGCACTTTTTAATGGAATTAATTAATTTAAACGCAATTATTAAATAAATCTCTAAATTATTAAAAAAATAAGAGTATCGATTAAGTGTGCATAAAAATAAATTAATATATTTAAAAAAATTCATACTAATGTGAGTTTGTCATTAGCCCGTGCCGCAAACCGCGCTCAATGTAATATTAGCGAAAGAAAGAGGCGATACATGGTACGCGATTTCCTAGTTGCCTAGTTAATTACTATTAGTTACTGTATCGCGTACTGCGCTCCCCATATAATCGCACTCTCACTGGCTCTTGCACATCAACGCGATGCGCGACACGCGATACTAGAGCACTAGAAATGTAGGTAGGTATTCGTGTCCATCATTTTTATTCCTTTTCCCACTCCTTGCTCTCCATTCCATCACTGAATTGTATGTGGGTTAAGCTGGAAACACAATGAAAAGCACAGGCAAATAGGAACAGGGAATAAAAGATTTTAATCTATCAGAAACTGTCCATTCTATTATTCATGGTTTCTGATAAGTTGAAATCTCTTATTTCCTGTTCCTATTGCCTGTGCTTTTTATTGTTTTTCCAGCTTAACCCGTCACAGCTCAATAAATTTTCATTAATCCAGCCCGGATAAATTTTCGAACGCAGTCTAATAAAAGTATAATATCTAATATATATTAAGTGTGGGAAAAAGTTCGTGACGTTTTTTTAATGCCATCTAACGGGAAAAACGCCACGAACTTTTTCCTATATCTAATATAATTTTTCCAGTAGAAGTTGTAAGATATTTTGTTATCATATATCAAGGTTGTAGTATATAAGGATATCAATCATAAAACTTGATTCCTAGGATGAAAAGTGAAAATTTTTACTATTGAAATTAATTACATTGAAATTAATGGAAAAATTTTTCACTTTTCATTTTCCATCCTAAGGATTAAGTTTCGTGATCACCAAGATCACATTTTTTTCAATTAATTCTGTTTGTGTAGCCATGCGCAGCTTGACTCATTCGCTTGTCGCGTACGAAGAATGTTCAACTTCGCCCAATTTTTGCTGCAATACTTGGAAAAATTATATATATGGTTATTGGATTGTGTTTAGAAATTTATCCGGATGCATCCATGTATTATTTATCTTCATTTAATATTTGATGAACAACAAAGATAAAATGATACATAGATGGATTCGAATGAAAGCAATCTGGATGTCGTGCGTCGCGCTGGTGTACAAGAGCCATCACGCTTTTTGTCCTTTTTTATATATAAAATTGTCGCTCTAAAGGCTTAAATACAATAGGCACAAGAAACAGGGAATAACGATCTGTCCAATCAAAGCTCTGGGATATAATATCGAACTTACATAGAGTCATACCAGAGCTCTGATTGGACGGCTTGTTATTCCTTGTTGCCTGTGCCTATTGTGTTTAAGCCTATTGTGTTTATCGTTTTGCGATAAAAGGCATCACGTGAAACTTTTTGTCGCTGAAACGGCCAGTTTGAGCAACTCATGAAAATGCTTCTTTAAGCAACATAAATCACGTGGCGCTCGTTTGACGCTGAATATGAGATAAGCGACATCATGAACATGTACCTTAATGTTTCCGAACGCATTCAGTTCTTGAAAATTTGAATCACATGACTTTCGCTGCTGCAGTGCATTAGTGTGCTGCGCATGAAGTCAGCTTAATATAACATAGTTTGTCTCTTCATCCTTTACTTTCAGTAATATTGAAACGTATTGAAAGTTTTTATTGATACATTTTTATTGATTATGTAATAATAAACATGTACTAACGATAAGAATCATGTTAGCGCATGAAAATGTCTGTGAGTACGAAATTATATTATCTGAAAATTGCGAAAACGAATGTTTTCCTGCTCATAACAGTTTTGATTAGGTTATTTTGTACTTATAGATATTATTTTACATTTAGGTCGATAGAAATGAACAATTAAATAAAATTAATCATGTTATTTATTATTCGTCAATTAAGAAATTGTCGGCACATATCATGCAGTTTTGTGCCAAAATGTTCTGTCATCATGGTTCGTAGCATTGATAAAATTTATTCACGTATTGCTCTATAATTTTTATAAGAAAAAGAAATAAAAAACTGTAATTCTAGTATTCTGGCTTTCCAAGACGAAAATCTACAAAGACTGGAAGCATGGAAGAATTTGCACAAACTATGAAAGGTGGTCACAAACGAATTGGTCTTACTACTCTAGTTTCTTTATCTGAGAAAAATGTTGCACGTAAAATTGAAAAAGATCCATGTAAAATAGAAAAGTCAGAATGGACATCTTTAATAATGGATTATACAAAGCTTCATAAGCATTATCTCAAATTATCAAAGATTAAATTGACATGTATGTATATCAGTCTTTTACTACACATGTGTATATATATATATATATATA
>NW_012130115.1:1896435-1898257 GCF_000143395.1 Atta cephalotes | reverse complement strand
TTATATATATATATATATATATATATATATATATATATATATAATATAAAATTTACTAACCAAAATTGAAATTCTATTTTATTATAGCTCTTGTTGTAGCAACAACTATGGCTGGATATGCACTAGCTCCTGCACCATTTGACCTTTATACATTTGCAATGTGTTCTTTAGGAACAGGCTTAGTCTCCGCCACTGCAAATACAATTAATCAGTTCTTTGAAGTTTCTTTTGATGCACAGATGTCACGAACAAAAAATCGAGTATTAGTACGTGGTCATTTAACGTAAGTTCTTTAAACTTTTTTATTTCGACATAATTAGATTTATGTAACTTGATACTAAGTATAATGACAATTGTATATATACATATACATCATCAGGCCTGTTCATGCAATAGCATTTGCAGCAGTATCTGGTATTATTGGATTGTCCATATTGTACCATGAAGTAAATGGTATCACGGCAATGCTGGGTGCTAGCAATCTTATTTTATATACGCTTATATATACTCCCATGAAACGTGTTAGCATTGCCAATACATGGATTGGCTCTGTTGGTGAGTATATATCTTTACGTGTATCATAATATTATAACTAAACTTGCATTATAATTTTCTTTGCAGTAGGAGCTATCCCTCCTCTTATGGGGTGGGCAGGTTGTTGTGGCAATATATTGATGCCAGGTGCTTGGATAATGCCTGCTATTTTATATGCGTGGCAATTTCCACATTTTAATGCTCTTTCATGGAACTTAAGACCAGATTATTCACGAGCTGGATATCGAATGATGGCTGTTATAAATCCAAATTTATGTCGTAAAACAACTGTGAGATATACAGTCATTTTAATGGCTCTGTGTTATTTAGCTCCTGCATTGGATGTAACCTATTGGTGGTTTGCATTGGCTTCGACGCCACTCAATGCATCTTTTCTGTATCTAGGTATAATATATTTTTATTATATATATATATTTTTTTTAATTATATAAAATTTACATACACAATATATTTAAAAATTAGAGTCAAATTTTTACAGTGTATTAAAAGAAAAGAAGAAAAAGATAATAGTTTATCTAATTAAATTATTAAAGCTATTTTATAATCTATGATTTTATAGCTCTTTGAATAAATTATTGCTTAAAACATAATTTGACACATTTCAATATGCTGTATAAATTTGACCTCAATCTTTTTAGATATTTCGTATATATATATATATATATATGCTATTTTTTTCTATATAAGTACATGATATTTCTATAATTTTAGCTTGGATATTTAATAAGCATTCGGATAGTGCAAATTCTAGAAGATTATTTCGATTTTCGTTACTTCATCTACCTCTGTTGATGGTGCTAATATTGTCAAGTAAAAAATATTGGGCTAACACAGACAAACAGGGAGATAAAATCGAATCTTCTCATAACGAATCAGCAAAGAAGAATGATTTACTGACTATTTTCACTGCACCTATCGCTACTTCTTCTGTATAGAATATTTTATTCCGTTGGACATGTCGCAGTAATAGTACAAATTATTACAATATCGTCATAAATTTCAGGTAGAAGATTCTAAGACTTATATTACCTCATTAACTTTTCAAAATACGATATTGTAAAATAGACTGCAGATATATTCAATTGGATTTGTAGTATTTGGTATTAATTTAAAAAATAAACGAAAATAATATCAAGTATTCTCACAAAAAATTGTAATAAAATTCATCAGAAACGAACAGTTAAATGTTATGTACATTCATACACATATATATATATATATATATATATATATATATATATATATATATATATATATATTATTAATT
>NW_012130115.1:1889258-1895119 GCF_000143395.1 Atta cephalotes | reverse complement strand
CATATATATATCTAGTTTTATTTAAAATATTTTAATACATAGTCATGTCATATTTTCAACTTCCTTACGCTTTGCCTCGAATTCTTTCGCCATTTGTCTTCTAGTTTTAGTTAGATTTCTGTGACCAGCACAGTCTAAATTTTCTATATAACATTTGTTCCTGCAGCATTGACGACACAATTTATATTCACATTTAAAACCCTACAATTTGAAGTAACAGTAATTTAGAATTTTTTCTATTCAAAGTATTTCTATTTTTTTTATATTTTTATCTTTTTTGAAAATATTTAATAATTCCAACTAACCAGAGGATTCGGACAGGCATAACACCGATCTGAACTTCTTTTAGGAATCGAAGTTGTTCTATTCGGTCTACGCGCTATCCTCTTAAGTTTTTTTGAACGTTTTCGTGATATTTCGTTTCCTTCCTCGTCTCTATATTCACGTTTCCGAGGTAAACCATCCTGAAAATTCATAAATATCATTTTGAAAGAACATTTCTTCAATCATAATATAACAGAAAAATATAGCAATTAATCGTATTTGACTCATCTACCTGTATTTTTTGTGTGTACTCTTGTGGTGGCTCTCGTACGTAAGGTTGACACAACCACGGTGGTAATTCTAAATTATAATCTAAAAATATGAAAAGATTTTTTTAATGAACGTGTAACAAATAGGCAAATAATATTTTGTAGATGTCAAGTCATTACCTGTCTTTCCCGTCTGCCATATCAAATGTCCTTCATGATACGGTAGATAACGATCCCTCAAGGCATATGCGACATTTTTAAAAGCTTCCAAAGTGGAGTTGGTGGCCAAGTTTTCTCTTTCTTCTTGATTTTCTGCTAAACAAAGTCTACTCTCTAGTTAAAAGCATGCTGTATGATGAACGTACGTTTGGGAATTTTTTTGCTATTTATAAGTCGACATGATCGAAAAATCAATACATACACATGATGGAAGAGTTTAAATAAATGACCACGGATGTACGATGCTGGTACTGGATATTGTTCTGCAAGTTCCAGATATTCCAGAGCAGGTTCCCAACAGGCGGGATAATGAGACTCAAATATGTATGGATTATAAAGATTCCCTTCTGCTGACATCACACCTTGCACTTGAATTTCCTCAATGCACCGCTGTACATCTTGCATACATTGTATGTTGCCATTGGCGATCACAGGAATTTTTACGGTATCCCTGATGAAGTATATTAATTATTAAAAAACGAGAAGCATAAAATATAGGGATTTCGATTGTAAATATATCAAAAGCATATATGTGTAATGAATTGAATGCTTCAAATGAAATGGAAAACAGGAATTACCTTACTGCTTTAATGTGCTTCCAAGACGCTAATCCAGTTAATGGACCCTTTTGTTCTCTTGTACGTCCATGAATAGTGAGTAAGCTAGCACCTGCATTCTCTAGCATACAAGCATATTGTACAGTACGATTGATTTCTGAGAACACTCGTAATTTACAGGTGACAGGTATGCATAATCCATTCTTTAATGTCGACACTACATACATAAGAGATTTATTATATTACATTATCGTATTGGAGTCTGAAATCTATTCAAGTGTATAATTATTATAAAATGCATATGTACCGATTTTCTTTAACAAATCCCAATCATCTTGTAAAAAAGCTCCATAATGTCCTCGCTTTGCAATTGCTTGAGGACAACCGATATTGATGTCAATTGCATCACAGTATGGTTCAGCCCAGCGTGCAGCTTCCAATAATATATTTGGATCACTGCCACAAAACTGGAAAACGAATTACTATTGCACAAAATTTAATGTCAAATGTTCTTTTCTCCTTCGTTTTGTATTGCGCATTTAAAATATTTACTTGTACGAAAATATTTGTGAAAGATTATTTAAAACATCTATTGAATCTTGGATCAAGCGCATTATTTCAGTCGCACGATTGTTTGGTCACATACTTGAGATTTCGAGGAATTCTAATTAAATTTCAAGGAGTTATATCCTTTACACTTTTAAATTTTGTTCTTTTGTTAAATGTTCCTTTGTATATGTATAATCCCGAAAAACTTCATGTAATTAGTTGAGGACTAATTTTATAGTCTATGAAATCGCAGTTGTATCCTATAGTTGTGTCAAGCAGACCTGTACAATCAGTGGACGATCTTCGCTAGT
The DNA here is from genome assembly GCF_000143395.1 of Atta cephalotes. Lineage (NCBI taxonomy): Eukaryota > Metazoa > Arthropoda > Insecta > Hymenoptera > Formicidae > Atta > Atta cephalotes. The sequence goes on along the minus strand of NW_012130115.1, from coordinate 1,892,950 downwards.
ACTAGCGAGAGCTTCTCGCCTATATTTGGGATCCCGACAGAATACGGAGGAGTGCAACATTGGCGTATAACAGAGCTGAGCGCCATGTCGCCTGCTGAGTAATCTCCATGCCAATTCGCTCGCATCCACCATTGGTGCGACTATATAACGCGGTGAACCCAAATCTTCCCAAACGTTAGTCCTCTTCTTCGAGACAGCATCCTCTTTGTCAGGTGACTCCATAGTCTCGGACATTATCTGCGCGCATTATGAAGATCGCATGAGCGATGCTGTTATTTGCGACTACACAAGGCTCGGAACCAAGTTATACATTTAGCTTTTTTTCCCCCTCCCCCAAAGGGAAAGGGAGGAAACTTGTCACTCGTATGTCACAATGCAATAATGTGATCACTTGCTGGCATTACAAATTCAATAAAGTGATATCAATTGCGCCATATGGTACAAACTGACATACGATTTGAAACTACTATAATCGCGTCGTACTACTACACGTGGTATTATGCCTGGTCGATTGTTAAAATGGTCTCAATTTCTATAAAAATTGAACTTTTTATCTTTACACAATATTTAACCATACTTGATATTATAACTGATATTTCTTACAATCATATCCATTTCTTTCTTACGAGACAAAGCATTTGTATTATAATTGTAGTATAATTGATTGGGCATGGCACATTGTCAATTGTACAGGATGCCCTCGGACGTTTTCATCATGTAAAATTATAAAAAGCTTGGACAAATTTTTGATCGATATCAAACGGAAATTTAATCATTTACTTTATTTGCTTGAGCGATATAATACATCGTATATATGAGTCTTGCCCACAAGAAATCGAATTTTATTTCCAAGACACTGTGTTGTCTGTCAGTTTTTGCATCACATTAAAATATACAATTTTATTATTAAAATTTATATTTAATTTTACATATAAATATTACATATACAAGTTTAATTAATAATATTAAATGATGTTATTTTAAAAAAAAAGCAGACTCGTATGTACGACAAGGATTGTGAGGAGGACGTCTCTTGCCAAATCGCTTTTGATTCGGCTTGATATTTCTAATTTCTAAATAGTACAAGTACAGCTCTCAGACAACATTACTCGTGTAATGGTGGGAAAGCGAATATAGAATTGGATCGCGACGGCGATCTCGGCGTAGCTGGTTTCGAAAGCTCCGACTCCGGTATGGGCGACAGTTGAGCGGTCTGCGTTACGACATGCGAGCCGATCTTGAAGTGCGGCCTCTTCTTGGAAAAACTCCCGCTTCGCCGTGTGCGAAGGTGAGTTTGATTTCGTTTAGATATCGTGGAGGGCGGCATCTGGCCCAGGACGGAAATATCAGTGGTATTCGAAGGTACTTTTCTAATTTTGCGAACAGTGCGGGAAAAATCTAAGGCGGGTAGCCTCGCCGGTGGACGTGGGTAATCCGATGGTGTCAATTCCGTCGTCAATGCTTCGACCTGATGATTCCGATCCTGATGTTCGGTTAAAGCAAGTGCGACGTCTGGAGGACTGCCTGGCTGCGGGATGATCTTGTTACCGCAATGACGAGCGATCGCCGAGGACGAGGTTGTCGTTAACCGTTGTCTCGAGCCTTTTCTCAGACGAGCCTGCAGAAAAGTCTGTATTCTTCTCATTGTCCCGCAGGATCGTTTTGTGGGCTCGATCCTATTATTATCTCTGTCGGTGCGACGCTTTTGTCCGTTTCCATCATGCCTGCTGCCGCCATCGGGATGGTTCATGATGGAGAAGCAACAAGACACCGGCGAGGGCGTGGAGGATGATTTGGTATCCGGCGAATCACGCACATGGTTCCTCAACGACTCCGTCGTCTGCGAGGAAGAGACTTGAATGGACGTCTCGGTGGTGCGCGAATCGTACGAGAAACAAAGTCGAAAATTCCGACCACCTCTCGTCTTGGAGGAGACATCCTTAACGTTCGCCATTGCTTCATCACTCCGGATTTCCTCGGGGCATTCCTGCGTCGAGCAAACGTATACATCCGTAGTCACGCTGGTAGTATTAGTTTTGCAAGGTTTTAAAGGGCCATTCTCGCAGAAGCGAGAATAGAAACCTCGCGCGCCAGTCCGGTTGATGCGATCCTCCTCATCGGCAGCGGCAGTACAAGCATAAGGTATGCCACATACCAGGCCAGAAGTTGTTCTAGACGTTGTTCTAGAATCGGCAGCAGTGCCTCCCCTCTCCCGTTTGTTGCGCACGTATTCGTACGTGGTGAGACCGAGGCAGGCGATATAGCCGTGAAAGAAGCAGAGGTGTATGAGCATCACTGCGGCGATGGCCGAAAGAACACCGATGACGGTGACGAGGATGATCGAGCCGGTGCCGGTGCCGGTTACCGGCAACAACGGTGGCATCGCTGTGCCGTTATTCATGCTCGTCGTGTTCCATGTTTCGTTCCAGTTATTATTGTTTACGAATAAGTGTGCGTTAACGAGCTCGCCGAGGGCGAGCGCGGTAACCGCGAGCGCAGCGACGAGCGTCGATGTCAGGCACACCAGGAATGCCGGATAGTTACGGCCGCCGATGCAATTGTTTAACCATTTGCAGTGATGGTCGAAACGCGATACGCACTTGTTGCAGATGGAACAGTGCTTGGTCCGCCGGCCACGCGTCGTTATGTTGCAAAGGTGGCATCGGCCGTTTTCGATGACATGTCGATGCTTCGTACGGTCAAACTCCGGTACGATCGTGCGAACTGGTCGTGCGCGGACCTCAGGATCGGCTGGATCTAGCAGCAATACTGTCAAATGACTCGACAGCTGCAACAGAAACAATGCGGCAAACAATAATGAGAGGATGAAGCGCAGTTCGGGTAGTAACGGCGGCGTCGTCAGCAACACAGTGAAAGTACCGACAAACACGACAGTCAGCAGCACCCAACCGATAATCTGTTGAGGATGCAGTGGCAACTGCAGCCCATGAACGCGTCGGAATCTCCTGTGCTCCGGTGGCACGTGTCCTGGCTGCGTATCTTCCACCCGCCAGGTGGTGCAGCACCGGCCAATCCTATTATTATTTACACACCTCTCGTTTACCATTACCAGTATCGCTTTTTCTCCACTCTCGATCCTCCATTTATTGCTTCTTATTTCATTCACTTCTAGTTGCTTTCGTTCTACGATATTTAATCCTCCATCCCTCTCTCCTCATCCTTGTTTCTTTTCAATTTTTTTATTTCTTTTTGCCACATGCATTTTCTTCTTCTACCTTATCCTTGTATTATACATCTCTGTGTTATATACTTAATTTTTCTATCGAATATTATTTAATTAACACAGCTAATATTCATCATTTAAAGATTTTAAAACATCACTCTCGTTTTATATATACCAAGTTATATATGCTTCAAATAATCCACTTTCACGTCATGTTTTCACATCATGAATGGTGATTTAAACTTGATTCTTATTTCGCTTTCTCTCTCTCTCTCTCTCTTCTTTTTCCTTGTCGTTTGTCATTCATTTCCTTACTTTTATAATCATCTTAAAAACATGATAGTCTTTTAACACTATCGATTCTCCGAAAAGGCATGTCAATTCTTTCCTTTGTACCTACAGTTTCCGTGTTCGCTCTACACACACACACACACACACACACACACACACACACACACACACACACACACACACACACACACACACACACACACACACACACACACAC
>NW_012130115.1:1877955-1888394 GCF_000143395.1 Atta cephalotes | reverse complement strand
ACACACACACACACACACACACACACACACACACACACACACACACACACACACACACACACACACACACACACACACACACACACACACACAAAAACTGTTTGCGATTTAGAAAAGCACGATAAACAACATTAAGTTTCCGCGCGACACAACGTTATTCTTCCTCTAACGATGTAACGTAAATCTCGACGAGGTTTTTCCTCTTCTCGCGTTTCCTTCGCCGTTCCACTGCGTGACACTCCACTCGTAGACGATCTTGAACGGATCCTCGTCATTTTACGAATCGCCTCTCGAAAGAGGAAGTTGCCGTCCGTGAAACTAACTTGGGACTTGGGACAGCAACAACTACTCTAACTGGCCACGGCAAGTGGAACTCGGAGTGCTGTAGCAGCTGCAGTAGCTATACATTGGTGACTATTCGTCGTCCTTGCCGGCGACGCCTAGGCGAATCGATAAATCGCGGTTGCCGCGGAAACCGGTACTTTGTTTTCAGAACATATCAGAACTCGCGCACGCATGCGACGAAACAATGTGAGCACGCGCACAATCGCGCTCGCGCGAAATTTCTACGAGATACCTGATTAGCGAAAATTGGAGATATGTATAATTTAATGGACAAATGAAAACGTTTACGTCTAATTTTCTACGTAATAATTTTTATTTCTATTAGACGTTCGTTAAAACGCTTAGCTGTTCTCCTCGATTCAATTAACTTAATTCAACTTAATCTAAGCTAACCTAGCCTAACCTAGCTAAAAATATTGGCGTAATTATTATCAGAAAGTATTTAAAAAGATTTTGTACGAAATTCCAATAAAATGCCTGTGATCCTAGGTACGTGATTAGGTATCGATTAAATTTAATGCGAGTAAAACGAAATCTCACTAACCTCACCTCACTTTGTGTTTAATTCAATCCTTTCAAACAGCAGATGGAATGAATGCACCCACGTAAATTCACCAACATCCCTCGAATCGATTAGTTAACTTTGCATTATACATCGATCACGATTTTCTCTCGATATTCTCTCGATATTCTCAATCTTTATCTGATTTATCATCTTCCACTTATCATTCAAAAGGAAAATTCAAAAGGACATCTGAAAATAGTCATTGTCGTCCGCTAACAGCAGGCAGCATGGTAAAAGAAGAGAGATAAGAGAACTTGAGCGATGCGCAGTCGATTATTTCGTTATATAGCCACGGAGTAAAAAGAAGAAGATCGAACTCGAGAATGAAACATTGGCTGCGTTCAGCGGAACACAACAGTTTTGCAACCGTTTTATAATTCTCTGCTGAGATAGGATTATTCCTCTTGATCTATAAGCATAATCCCAATCAGCGCGAAGAAAATTTCCAACAATTGCAAAATAAACGTTCTGCTGAACGCAGCCATTGGGCGCGTTCAAATTGACAAAGTCGCTAAGCCTACTTGCCGAGCAAATGAAAACAACTTATAAGGTGCGTTCGGCAATCCGTAAATCTGAGATGCCGAGCTAACAGATGGCGAGTTTGATCACGTGATCTTCGAGCAATCCGAGTGCCAAGAATTAATTCCAAACGCTACAGAACTATAAACGGTCCTTTAAGGTTAGATTATAAAATGAAATTGTTTATTTTTATGAATAAATAAAAAATATCCTATTAATTAAAAACTTCTTTATTAGAAACTGTTAACAGTCTTATATATTAAAAATAAATCGTTACACATGAATGTAGCAGACTCATATGCAAGATGTGTTTTTTTAAAAGAAAATATTACACATTGCAAAATAAATTTCTGCAATTTATAAGTTATATCACTTAATTTATATTCTTTAATATATTAATATAGTTCTTTAATATATTAATATAGTTTGATTTTATTTCATTCTATATATGCAACATAAATTTTGTCTAAAAATTAACTAACAAATTCTTTGTTTTCAAATACGTAACTTCAAATTCATAAAGAAGAAAAGAATTAAAAACTTACTTTCCTCGTTAATTATTGTACATAATGTACAATCCATCAATTTCTATTGATAGCATTTATTTGATAGCGTTGTAGACTCAGACATTATATAACAGTTCAAATATACTATTTGTAAAATAAAAATATTAAAAGAGATGAATGTACGTTATATGTTATCAGTTGGATACATTATTCTGTAAATATACAGGTTATGAATTTAATTTAGGCGCGAAAATCTGCATTAGCTCTTCGAGCTCGGTCCGGAGTGGATCGAGCAGCTCGATTGACTCTAGAAATGTTAATATCGAAGTACGCAGATGAGATGACATGTAGCAGAAAGATGCGAGTTGCCGAACGATTTTTGAGGTAAAAAAAGCAAACGGACGCTTCCGATTTGCAATGCCGAACGCACTTATAGATCCAATCAATCACATTAAATCGCGAGCAGGCTAGCAGCACATAGTAAAAGCATTGTTCATTTTGTCTCTCGGGATCTGCTCAGGATCGCTCCGAGCGTACTTGAAATGTAGGATTCACACTATATGTACGACATAGTCATACGAAGTCCGACATTCATCGTAATAATGAGGCCTATCTACAATCAGTCGAGAGACGTTGTTGTATGTTGTGCCGTAAGAAATTAACCAATCATGGTCGATTGTTTCTTTCGATGAGACAGCTGACGAGCCGACAATCGAATACGCATGCGTTCGACAAACCGACGCTGACATACGATATATTGAACTGGGTCTCGTATATAATCAAATGGGCTGACACTTGTCGGATGTCGTAAAAGATGAGACCAACCAATCTAAACGACATCCAGTAGCCGACATCGACAACCGACACGAAAAATTAACATTATACGCACTACATACTACAACCTCTTCCAGACCAGGGGATCAATTCTGTATCTTGAAACGAGGTGAAAATTACAAAAGTGAGCGAATTTACTAAAATACTAATAATTTCATTTCAATTTACTAAATTAATAACATTTAGTAAATTTGCTCACTTTTGTAATTTTCATCTCGTTTCAAGATACATTCACCTTGTTTGAAGATACCGAATCGACCCTCAGGCCTGAATGTCAGATGATATAACGCATGGTGGAAATATACAAGGTGAACCATTGCGCATAATGGCGGCATTGAGGGTGTGGCATAAAATTCTTTTTTCGATCAATTAGTTACCCAAGCAGAGACGCTTATGATTTTATTTTTTACGTTAGAAACAATTTGATTTCAATGTAATTTTTGAAATTAATGGAAATAGTTATTATCATGCGTAATCTTAAAATTATCGTCTCTGCGACAAGCCTCCAATCATTTCAATCGCAACTCTTGATCTTTAGGAAATGAAAAGTACTTTACATTCTTATTAAACACATAATTTGTGCGACTTTTACAATTTTTTACGAAACAATTGGCATATTGATACTTTATTGACACTTGTAAGTTACGACGATACGACACATACGATAGCAACACGCGACAATACTCAGTGTCGGCCATACTGAATTTTGCATCTTGGGTAAAAGCTGATTGGTTCATTGCTTCTCACTACTTTTGAACGACTGCGCATCCAGAATAGTTCACCTTATATTTCCATCATATGACGGATGTCGTACGTAATGCGAATTCTATATTTCAAGTACAGTGGATTCATTCAGAGCGATCCTGAGCAAATCTCGAGAGACAAAATGAACAATACTAATGCCTGCAGCATACGATGCTTGTTTTTCCTGCTGGCTTACTAGCTGGATTAGAATTTCGCCACCGTAATAGCTGCCATATTAGCACTGCTGGAATCGTAATCAATAGCTAACAATCCAGCTAGTAATCCAGCAGGAAAACAAGCATCGTGTGTCGTCGGCTTAAAGGTAAAGTCCTACGAAAAACTAATAAATATTTACTGCGTATTGCGTAACCGCGTATCCAATTAATGGTAATTATTTAGAATACCCTCCTTCCCTACCTCAAGTCTTAATAAAAATGCATTTATTCGACTGTTTTGAATGTTTTTATTCAAAACGAAAGAACCCGGCAAAAAAAAAACACGGCGGTCAGCTTCACGAATCGAGTTATTAAGTGTTAAAATTGGAGACTTTAGAAGTTAAGATATCTATCATCCCGGCTTAATAGCGCTATGTATCTGCATTAATATACAAATTCACTGTTTAGAATGAATTTATATTTAGAAATATAAATTCATTGTTTTAAAAACATGAATTTTCTGCTTCAAAACACAAATTCACTGCTTTAAAAATACAAATGCATTGCTTTATAAACACAAATTCATTGCTTTACAAACAAAAGTTCACTGCTTTATAAACAAAAATTCACTTTAAGCATACAAATTCTTTACATTAGCAGTGAATTTGTGTTTATGAAGTAGAGAATTTATATTTTTAAGTTTGCAGGGAATGTTGAAGTGGATGGATGCGGATTATATATCCAATTCAAAATAAAGGATGTTGCTTTGCAATGATGGCTTATATCTTACCAAAGAGCTTATATCTTGCCAAAGATACATAGGTATTTATAGTCGGTTCTTATTTTAAGACTGTCTTAAGGAATGTCTTAAGTCACTAATGCGGTCCTCTGATTTGTTTGTGACTTTTTAAAACTGTAAACTACTTAAGACGATGATAAATCTTGAATATAAGATATGACTATGGCCGATATTCATAATCGAATTTTATTTCAAGACCGTCTTAAGTAATGTTAAGATGTTAATGCCTTCTGATTGGTTCGTGACTTTTTAAGACCGTACTTAAGACGGTCTTGAATATAAGATCTGACTATGAATACTAGCCTATGAATACCGACCATAAACAGAATTGCTCTTTTCGTTTGATAGTTTCCTCATTGAATAGACTTCTTTATCAGTTAGCGGTTTTTCTACAAAGCATAATTATAAAAAATATTCCTAAAGCAGTCATACCCAACAAACGAGAATGAATTAAAATGGAGTGAAATTTTTTTCTATCCGAATGCGTATTTAAATAGCAAATTTTTTTATTTAATTAGATTCAATTGGATTCAATTAGATTCAATTGAATGTAATTGGATTGAAAAATTACATTTCCTATTCAAAATATTGTATTGAACAGTATTCACAATGCACAGAAAAAATAATATTATTTTTAGATTGAAAGGCATAGAGATATGCTCCATGCAATTCCTATAAATGAATAAAAATGTATTCAGGATTGAAAAGCATCCATTTTAATAAAATCGTGAATCAATATTCCTGAAAATCTGAATCCATTTCAATTCATTTCAATCCATTCTCGTTTGCTGGATATAGAGAATAATTTTCAAAATGTTGAGAAGCTTAATGGCTTTCATTTGTATAATGAACATACCTCGATTTCATTGGATGTGATTAGTTTTTTTTTACTAATGCCGATTAACTATGCAAACAATGATTATTAGCGGTATATTTCTAGGAATTGTTGTCTACTGAAAGACGAATTTATTAAAGCTGTTAAATTTGTTCTAAACTTCATGTTTTTCATCTTTAATAATGTTATATATAAGCAAAACTATAACACTTCCATGGGCTTTCTGTTGCCTTCCGTCGTTTGATCTGGTCATGCGAAATTTAGAAGGTAAAGCCTTGTTTTTAATTCGATCAGCGCTACCCTTTTATTATATAGCTATATAGGTGATATAATTATGGCGGTTAATTACCGTCTCTTAAAGGTTTTACCTCCTGCACTCCTTGAGTGCCTTCTGATACTTAACAATCAATGATGTTTCGAGCTCTTCTATTGATAGAGCGTATAACATCAACCAATAACGAAGCATTTTCTAACTCAAGTTAGTGCAAACCCTGTCGGACCGAAAACGCTATATGAATTAACTACAGTCGAACATTCCCTTGTCGTTCGACAGTAACAAGGGAATACTCAATTGTAATTGGTTGGTTTTCTTACATTCTGATTCGGTTTTAAACCCTCAATGGTAACTAGGCCGACGATACGAAGCAAAATCCTATTTTCTGATTGGTTGCAGAGCGTCGTACGACGCACATCTGGATCCAGTGTGAATTCAGCAATTGCTCGTGGTTGTCGGTGCGAGTGTCTTGGGTTGCGTTTTAAAATTCAACTCTGTCAACTCGAGTCATTTTATCCTTGTTAGTTATCAAATGTTAAATAAAGATAAAAGATAGAGTCAAGTTTTGGAACATACTCACGTAAAAAGTGAAAATTTTTTATAAACATTTTTATGTACATAAAAAATTTTCACTTCATTGTACACATACATTCAAAGAATTTTCACTTTTCACATTTCCGCTCTAGGGAAAAAGTTATATGATCGCTACCCTGCTCCATCTCTGGCGCGCTATAATATATCCTTTATGTCCGTTTACAACACAACCGCTTAGTCTCTAAATTTGGATGTGATTTAGCCGTATCATCCTCCTATCATTTTCTTTGGAGGCGAGAGCCAATAAATAAAGAAGAAGAGTCTGCTGCGACCATTCTTATACTATGATATTAACCTTGCATATTGGTAATGATAGGTAATATAGATAACTCTGTGGTTCATGCGTGTATTTGCGATTACATATGTAGACTCATGTATCGCCGTTAAAATCTGGCGGCGAAAATCTGGCCTTTTTCAGCTTTGCGCGTCATTCATTTTAAAAATCATTTTGAGTAAAAACGATCGATTTATCATTACGTCAGATTAGTTTGAGGTAAGTCCTTTCGAAATACGCTTGGCGATTCTCACGTTTCTATAGTACATTCCAGTACATGTTCTTATGTCACTCGACTTTTCGTCCAGCTTCGATGCAGAGTTTCACATTGAAAAACTGAATGTGCTCTTCTTAACTAATTTGGAATCTCCCTGAATGTGAATTTGACCTATCTAGAATGGCGGGAGTATTCGATATTGAGTTGCACGATGGGGATGCTGCAAATCAGGACGAGTCAGATGACGATGTGATTGATAATAGAGAAGTAGTGTGCATGTGTCTGTGATAAGATACAAGTTATACTCAACTGCAACATATTTTAATTTGATTTCTTCATTTTTAGGAGGAATATAATCATGCCGCAACCGTAAGCGCTATATTAGAGTAAGCATTTCATTCTTTAATAGAGTTTCCTTTATGTTATTGATTGTTATTAAAGAACAGATTTTGGCTTAATTTTTAGATCCGACAACTTGGAGAGAGTTCAATTGTCTGAGCAAAATGTCAATCCTGGTCAAGAGAAGGCTGGTCCACAAGATTTTGAATTGTGTAAGATTTTAGGAGAGGGTGGCTATGGAAAGGTCTTCCAGGTAAGAAAAGTCACTGGAAAGGATAAAGGCAGTATCTTTGCTATGAAAGTACTACGCAAGGCATCTATTATACGAAATCAGAAAGATACTGCACATACCAAGGCTGAGAGGAATATCTTGGAGGCTGTAAAACATCCATTTATCGTAAATCTCATGTATGCCTTCCAAACTGGTGGTAAATTATATCTTATCTTGGAGTATCTATGTGGTGGAGAGCTTTTTACGTATCTTGATCGTGAAGGTATCTTCTTAGAGGATACTGCTTGCTTTTATCTGTCTGAAATTATCCTGGCCCTGCAACATCTTCACAATCAGGGAATAATATATAGGGACTTGAAGCCAGAGAACATTTTGCTGGATGCCGAGGGCCATGTTAAGTTAACAGATTTTGGCCTTTGCAAAGAACACATACAAGAAGGCACAGTGACACATACATTCTGTGGAACAATAGAATACATGGCTCCAGAGATTCTAACTAGAAGCGGTCATGGTAAAGCTGTAGATTGGTGGAGTTTAGGCGCTTTGATGTTCGACATGCTTACAGGAATGCCACCGTTCACCGGAGACGATCGAAGAAAAACTATCGAAAAAATCTTACGTGGAAAGCTGAGTCTTCCACAATATCTGACACCAGATGCCCGAGATCTCATTCGAAAACTCTTAAAGAGACAAGTTGTTCAAAGATTGGGTTCAGGTCCGGAGGATGCTGAACAAATTAAAAACCACAATTTTTTCAAGCACATAAATTGGCAGGATGTGATTGCTCGGAAGTTGGATCCACCATTCAAGCCGTCCCTAAAGAGTGCTGACGATACGTCTCAATTTGACGAGCAATTTACAGCGACTGTGCCGGTCGATTCACCGGTTGAGAGTACTCTCAGTGAATCTGCAAACATGATATTTCAGGGTTTCACGTACGTAGCGCCGAGTGTCCTGGAGGAAATGTATGCACAGCCAAAAGTTGTCAATGCTAGAAGCCCGCGTAGAGGACTATTAAACAATACGGGTTTTGGTGCGGCGGCGAGTCTACATGGTTTCTCCTCGCCTAGAACGATGGATGTTCATTTGCGCCCATCGTTAGACCTCCAACAACAACACAGGCAACATATGATGGGACCTAATACCATAGAAGATACTGAAATGGTTGATCTCGGCCAATTATCGAACCGTTTATAGTGCTGCGACCCATTGCGCGCAAACTATTAGCTTTTTAATGCAAATTAGGGGACGAAAGGAATATAGCTCATAAATCTGTTTGTATCGTTTATTCTCACATTCATGTGTGACGACAAACAGAGTTATATTTAGCAAATTTAATATATTATGTATAGCAAAAAGTTATAAGCACAGTGAGTTTGTGTGATCAGTCTTATCTGATATATCGCGATATTGCCTGCGCCTGTGTGTGCAACTTTTCTTAAGCGATTCTCCAGCGATTTCAAAAGACGGCCAAACGTTTCTTCGCAATGCAAGGGAGCGAATAGTGTATGTCTTTTTGCTATGTAAATACGTGCGGATAATTGACAGCAGGTACATTCTTTACAAAATATTTATGAGCAGAATGCAGTTCAAATCTAAAGATTATATCACAATAATAATATACAGATATCGCAATCATATTGTTGATTGTAACGTAATTGACTAGTATTAAACTATTTCGAACAATACACATTGATTCATTCAACTCTAAATTAACAGACGCTTTAGAAATAATGCTACAGAAGAAAATATTTTTCTTTTTCTCTTTTCTTTTTAAAATCATTGTGCGATTAAATCTTTTGTTTTTTTTTTTTAGATCGTAGTTCAATCTTTCCTATATTTTTTTTTCTAGTGCTTTAGAAGATTGCAACACCAGTTTATTTTAAATAAAACACTGTGTACTTCAAGTGAATATGTGTGAATTGGAATAATTTTCTAAACTGTCGGAGAATTTCATTTTCCATGCAATGGATATACAAATGTTGTATACATATGTATGTAAGAGACACACATTCTATTTTAATGCCGATTCTTTAAGAATAATTCTACATTCCGGATGTTATTCTGGATATTACGATGATTCGCACTTGTAGAATGTTCCATTTTAAAGGATCCACTCAAATATCTCAGAAACACTGCATTAAATTGAAAAATATTTCAGATAAAAGTTTTGTAAGTTTTCAAAAAGGACATAAGATGATATCATTGGTTTGACCTTGGGTGGCGTTGTCAAAGTCACGGTAGGGTCATTTTTTGAATTTTTTAAATTCAATTATTCGCCACCCATTTTTTATTAGATATTCTTGTAATTTATCTCGAGAGCTTTCCAAAACACTTAATTAAGTTCATTTTCATTAAGTACTTTTCCAGTTATAAGGCTTACAAATTACAGCACTGCCGGCATTAGCATTACCCAAGGTGTTCGACCAACAGTTAAAATCTCTTGAATGTTCAGGATCATGATCTGAATAACATTGTCAAGAACAAGGTCATTGGAGATTGTTCCTTTTATTCATTTTTGCAATAAAATTCATTTCTATGTAAAAATGAAAATAAGAGGTACAATCTCTCTCCAATGACCTTTATCTTGACCAATGTTATCCAGGTCATGATCGTGAACAACATTCAAGAGATTTTTTAACCGTCAGTCGGACACTTTGGGTAATGCTAATGTCGACGTTATTGTAACTTTCAAGTCTTATAACTCGCAAAGTACTTAATGAAAAAATATTTTATTATAGAGTTCTGAAAAACTCTCGAGATAAGTTACAAGAATATCCAATAAAAAATGGAAGGTTCCGTTAAAAAAATTCAAAATAACCTTATCCTGATCTTGACAATGCCACCCAAGGTCAAATCAATGATATCATCTTATGTCCTCCTCAAAATCACAAAACTTTTGTCTGAAACATTTTTCAATTTAATATAGTGTTTCTGAGATATTATATTTGAGTGGAACCTTTAAAATGGGACACTCTGTGTATAAGATGGAACATCGGGAATTAAATGTAAGTAAAAATGAGTAGATCCATGATTATCTTGTTCTGTCAATAGTATTAGACATAATTGATTATATTGGCTACATAGTTTATTTAACTAATTTATATGTGCAAAAAGTCTATCTGATAGAATTGGAAAGGAAAACGAAATTTCTCCATTCTGTCATTCTGTATATATGTATGTACACACACGCATGCGCACACAACA
>NW_012130115.1:1871104-1876848 GCF_000143395.1 Atta cephalotes | reverse complement strand
ATCGCGCAACTAAAATACCAATATATTAAAGTGCTTCATTGATTTGTAATAAAGTGCATGCTATTATAATAAAACATATAATTAATGTTTGTATTACAAATTGTTATTAGAAATGTTTCATTGTCATTGAATAAATTACTGTAATTGATTCAAGTTATTCTATTAATATGCACGTATCATTGATGATATATACATATCATTGATATATATTAATGATTTATATTCATATTTATCCGTAATAATCCGTAATAATGAAAAGGTATATAAAATTACAATATAAAATTATATTGTAAAATGCATTAAGCAATAAACGTTTCTTTTTATTATTAATTTCATAAATGATACAGCTACAGTTAACGAGTATCGTGATTAATTTAAAAGTGATTAATTAGGATGCTTTCTATGTATTTTATTGTGTTTTGAATGGGACTTATCCTTTTTTCTATATTTAATTTTTCTTTTTCTATTATGACAATCCTTATTTTTATCATGTTTAGCATGGCCATTCATCTTCTTATACATGTAGTTGTGCTTGTCACAACTTCGTTTCCTTTTATGTTTGTAAATCTTGTAAATGCTCTCTTCTTTAAAGTCCACTTTTTTCCTTCTTTTTTTGTCCTTCTTGGAATGGAAATTTTCCGAATCAATGTTGCTGCTACTGTTACTATCGCTACCACTGCTATTACTACTACTATTACTACTACTGCTGCTGCTGTTGCTGCTGCTATAACTACTATTATTACTATGCTTCTTATTGTTTTTTATTTTTTTCAATTCTTTTTTTTCTTTTTTACGTTTTTTCCTTTCTAAAAGCTGTAATTTTCTGTAATTATAAGAGTAAATTCTTTTATTTAATCATCAGTTTTCGAATATACTTTATCAATAGTAAGAGGACTATATTACAACATTATGTAATTGAATTAACTTACAATAATAATCTTTTCTTTTCTTTCTTTGACAGAGATTTTAGAAATAATAATTCTGACTGTTCCTCATCTTCAGAGACCATAAGATGTTCATGTTCTGGAACTCGTAAATGTTGTTGTGCATCCAATGCAGATCTATAATATAAAAAGTCAATAGCATAAAGCATTCATATACACCAATATTAATTCATTTTTAACATAATTTATTTAACAAAACTTATTTAAATATTATATAATACAACACATATGAAAATAACACATGTATTTATTTACTTTTTCAGAGCTAGACCATCCTCTCGCATTTGTTGCACGAGAGTCATAGTGTCTGGGGCAGATGGCGTCTGTGAATTATTTGCCATTACAACGCTCATTGCTTGACTGTACAATGGGCATTCCTTATCTGAAAATATTTTTCATTTTGTTCTTAGCTGTTGGCAATATCTAATATCCTAATGTAAAAATTGTAATATAGTACATTCTTGTTAAAGTTAATGTCGATTATGAAAAATCATGATGATTCGCTTGATTTCAGGATAATTAAGATTATTATGTTCTTTATTGAATAGGATATATTGAAAGCTACCAACTAAGGGCTTTGATAAATTCAATATTGTGAGATGGATTCAGATTTAGCATTGCAGATAGATTAATTTATTTTTAGTATAATCAAGATTTTTTAGAGTCAAAACTAGTTTCACTTGAAATTTTAAGAGTAATAAAATTTAATATGCCTTGTAACACAGTAAGTTTTATTACTATTAACACTATATTATAAGCTCATCTCTTTGGCTATTTTTATTATTAGAATTATATTATAAAAATTATAAAAATATTTTATTATCAATATTTGTTTAAACATATTTGTATCTTACTGGATAAAATTTTAAGATACCTGTATTTATATGTCCCCATTTATGACATTTGATACATCGCACATTCCTCACTTGTATACCAAAGGGTTGATCTCGAATTTCACTATCCCCTTTGCAGTAGCTTTCTCTTGGAGCATTGTATTTCCGCTGCCATTCAAACTTGTATTCAGGCTCGTTATCTTCCTTCTCCCGTTCTTTTTTTGCTCCAGGAGGTGGTTCATACATAAAATTGACACTGAGTTTATCCTTACTTTCTTTGCTGAGTAGCGCTCTGAAAAAAACTTTGCATTAGGAACAAAACTGCTCATTATATAACATCTTTGAGCTAATTACTTGTTATTATGAAGATCTTGCTCCTTCTCATACTGCACTCGCAGCTCCTCCTGCTTCTTCTTGTAAGCCTCTGCTTGTTGTTCCGCCATCCATACCTGATACAACAATATACATTTAACAAGAGTATGTTTCAAAGGTTTTCCTTTCAAATATATGACATAAAAGAATTAAAAATATTCTGTTATCAAAGAAAGATTAGACCACATATTCGTACTCGCTTCAAATTGTCTCGTGACGCCGGATGAAAAAACTTTTTACACATGTAATTATTAAATCCCTTTCCCATTTAAAAAAATTTTTTCTCACAATTTCAGATAGCAATTTTATTATAAAAATAATCGCAATCCTCAATATTCAATGTACAACATGAAATTTACAATCATGCACTAGTCTGACTTGACAGGTCTGACTAGTTACCATCGATCATCACTGATCATCACTATCATCGACTTTACGTAATTTTTTTCTTAAGTTGCAAGCGCTGATCATGCTTCATTTTAAAAGGCAATTGCAATATAGCGTAGCCAATCGGATTCGTTAAGTTACTTCGTTTTTTGGCGCAAACATAAACATACGAAATACCTGAACGGAACGTGAAATATTCTTTTTAATTTAACGAAGTGAAAGATAAAGGGAAAATCTAAAAAAGTAAGAAGGTCAACACACTTATTATGGAAATGTTTGGAATGAATTCCAGTCGGAATTAATGGATGCATTCAGTACTATAATCGCTCACTGAGCGCTCAGTGAGTTCTCGTATCTGTTTGGTCTATATTTTTAGATCTAACGGAATATGCCAATCAGATACAAGAGTTTAGCGAGCGATGTAGTGCTGAATGCACCCAATAATCTCTTTCTATATTGAACACTAGTTTACATCGTGTATTTGATATGGATACTAACTAGCAAGTAACTTTCTACTGAATGATCTTAATTTCAACGATACGTTGAAACATATACAAGATATGTGTATTTAATTAATCATTATGATGTATACTGTATCAATATGGTACATCATTCTTTAAGTACATTGCTAAAATTAAAATAATATAATAGAAAGTTACTAGTTAATATGCGTATTAAATGGTCCTTCATCATGAACTTGACTAACTAGTAACTTTCTATTAAACTTTCTATTATATTAATTTCAGCAATATATTTAAAGAATAATATGTTAAAGTGGTATAATATGTATCAAAATAATTAATTAAATACATATATGTATATGTTTACATGTATCATCGAAATTAAGATAAATCAACGGAAAATTATTAGTTAGTACACCTATCAAGTGCATGATGTAAACTAATCTATTAAATTATTCTCTAGGACTTCCAAAACTTTCTCTTCGAAGATTTTATTTTATACGCTATAATTTTATATGCTATATACGTTGTTACGTGTACTATATATATTTCGAGTAAGATTTTCCTCAGAGAGAAAATTTTGGAATGTAGACCTAGTTCCACTGAGGATTTAAACCGTATCAGAATCAACTATAGTCGAGTATTCCCCTATTACAGTAGAACGACAGGGGAATGCTCAACTGTAATTGGTTGGTTCTTACATTTTGGTCCGGTTTAAACTCTTAATGGAAACTAGGTCTCTGTTCTCTATTCCTTGTTTCTTTTATTGTGCCCTTTACTGTGTATCGTGCTACATAGGCACTCTTTTCTTATAAAGACGCACGTAAAATGTGATTGGATAATTTTCTTTATGCATACGTTTATGCGGCTATGCAAGTTTGTATGGATATATCCTAAGGATATATCCTCAATCAATCGAAATTCTTCTTTTCCATGGAATAGGAGGAAAGAAAAGATTCTGATTAGTTGATTCCCTTATGCTTTATGCGTTATGCAAAAGTCTGTACTGCGGCCATAACACACCGGCTCACACCGACTCCCTTTGCTTTTCACACGGGTAGTTTAGAGTCACTCGATGTGACTCTCTCAACGTTTTCGAACGATCTCACACCGAGTACACACGAGTATTTCCGAATGACTGATGTTCGGAAATTGGTGGCACACCAGTGAGTATTTCCGAACGCAGCCTTAATTAACAATTCTAGTAACCTGGAACAAAAAACTGGCGTCTAGGGAATAATCCAGTTAATAAACATCAGTTCAAAAATCGATTTTTTTTCCAAAAAAATAATTTATGTCAAAATAATCGAATGTGAATCACCCATTTCTACTTTACGGAGGCGCGAGCCATATAATTAAAGAAGAAGAAGAAGAAGAAGAAGAGGATGTCTCGTATATATCGTAGTTCTAAACTGTTCTAAACGCAATTTGATGTAAGTCATTTGATTCCATGCTGCAGCTGTTTAGCAGAAAATTCTAGATCGAATGATAGTACATTAGGAACCATGAAAATCAATGAGAAGAATATGGTAGCGTTTGCAACCTCTGCAACGCCAGTAGACCGTGAAGGTTGGTTGAATAAACGTGGAGAAATAAATCGTGGATATCACAAGCGATGGTGTGTTCTCAAAGGAAATATATTATTCTATTTTGATCGCCGTGGTGACAGAGAGCCGGTAGGCATGATCGTGCTCGAAGGTTGTACAATTGAATTGGCAGAGGATGAAGAACAATTTGGTTTTAAGATAGTTTTTCACGGACCAAATAATAGAAGTTATGTTTTAGCTGCAGAGTCCCAGGTAAATAGATGTTCTAATAAATATATTTACACTTATGCTTGAAAGCAAATGCATTTTAATCACAGTGGTATTTAGGAATCTATGGAACAATGGATGAAGGCTTTGGCATGCGCCAGTTATGATTATATGAAACTTATGGTGACAGAATTGCAACGTCAATTGGATTCTGTAGAGGAAGAAACAGCGTCCACGCCGATTCAACAATCTCCTAAAGCTCCACCGAGACAACGACATAATCCGTTCAATAGACCAGACTCTCATCATCGTTCTCAGAGTGTCAGATCGGCGCCTGGTAGGACTGAAAATGTACCTAGGACTAGAATAACTTTTCGTGAGCTTCATACAGCATATGGCAGGCGAATCTTGGCAGATCTGAATGCATGGAGACATGCAAAGAAAAATGCAGAGGCACCACTAATAACTCTCTAATTTTGTATATATTTTATAGATGATAAACAAAGTATACTTCCACACTTGTACATAATCTAAGAGAATTACTAGTTCAAAAAGTCAGCTGTACATTAACATGGACAAAATAACTCGTGTTGAGTATGTGTGTATATATGTATGTATGAGTATGTGTGCATAAAGATGTAAAACTAATTTATTTAGACAAAAATAGATTTGTTTCGTAAAATATAATTCTTATGCAACGTATTCTCTCTATTCTGTAGAAAATTTTTAAAATAATTTTTAATTTTCGATAATATTTGATTGCTATACTAAGATTATTATGACATATAAAAAATATTGGCATGATAGAAAAAAAAAACAATTATAAATAAAATGATAAAAGGATTGCAATTGCAAGTACATTTTTTGCTGTACATTTTTTGTACAAAGAAATTTGCCATATGAGTATCACATCTTTTCAATTCTTTTAGTCATAGATGTATGAGAAAGATAAAAAGATAAAATGCAGATGTTTCATTTCAAAATATTTATGAC
>NW_012130115.1:1861920-1869418 GCF_000143395.1 Atta cephalotes | reverse complement strand
TATATATATATATATATATATATATATATACACATATGTATACGCATACACGTGTGTGTGTGTGTGTGTGTGTGTGTGTGTGTATATTTGTTATATATTTTATATCATACACATATCATAAATTGAGACGTATTATGTACAATTAGATGATAAATATGAGTTTGCAAATATAATGTTTATCAATACTGCGACAAATAAATTATTAGTTACATAAGTCATCAGGTGCATAAATTACTTAAATTTAAACACGCTTTTTTTTCTCGCATCTCCAGGAAGATGTCTGGTACCTAACAAAAGACGAGCCTTATCTTCCTCTTGTGGTACAGATTCCTCGGGTGGTCCTCTCGGTTTTATTTGCAATTTTTGTTTAATAGCTTGGCTTAGTATTACACGCCTGGAATCGCTCTTCATGGCTAAAAGCAGATCTAACCATGTCCATGTCACATTATGGTATTCCAAAGTCGGTATGACCAGTGCAAAGTCACGTACATCTTCAAGATTCTTTTCTTTGTTTCCCTGTATGCAAAAATAGTATTAAATTTTTAAAAATAATTAGCGAACAAAGTAACAAACATTTAATTTTTTTTATTTCAAAATTATGTATTTTATTTCAAAATTACCTTGTACGATACGCGAACAGGTACTTCCGGTATTTTAATATAAATAAACAATTTATTCTTGTCTGCTCTTTCCTTCATTTTCTCTACATCGTCTCTCCTCTCGATAGGTACGTAGAAGGATGAATCACGTTGTGGTGCCGGTGCTTCCTCTATGCCTTCCGGATCTCTCTCAGGGAAGCAAAATTTAAGCATAGTATTGAAAAACTTTTTTGTTAAACCTGTGTGAAGAAAAAAAATATAAGAAATAGGAGGCTCTGTTGTATTTGACACAAATTATACATTTGCTTACCTATCGTAAGAGGTACTACATTGATTTCAAAGTGTTCCTTTACAGAAATCCCTGCTACTGGCGCCTTTTCTCTGCAAAAGACTCGAAGAGCTCTTTGTCGGTCTACTGGCATGTTGCTCTGCAGCTCCGTGGGTACAAGTACTTCCGTATAAATCTGATTCGGTAATAAATTCGTCATCCGAACATATCCCAGCTCCAGCAGATGTTCCACCGAGTCATCAGTCTTGCTAGTTTTCGTGTAAAGAAAATTTGTCAGAATAAGATCGGCGATACCCAACTGACCGTCTGCATCCGTCAGCCTCCATTGTGCGTGTTTAAAACAAATCTCGGCTACCCTGGCCACCGCGGCCGGCTTGTCTTTAAGAGTAGTTGACGCCGTTGCTGGCGCGGTGGTTTCCTTGTAACAACTCAACATGACGTCCAATTCCTCCGCCTTGGCACCAAGTTGTTCCTTACATTCGAATACGTTCGCTTCCAAACGTTCCATCTTGGTCAGTAATTCCGGATTGGACTCGTCGGCCAGCGCTTTCTGCACCAAATATGTCTCGCGTTCCAACCGTCTCAATTTTGCCACCAAGCCGCGCACTGTGTTTTGTAATTGTTGTATCGGTCTCTTTTGATCCTCGACAGAATGCAACTGCAACTGGAATCTCATCCTTTGTAACCTCTCCGAGGCCTCTTTTCGCCTTGGTTCGACATAGAGTAGCAAATTGTTGACTATGTCCAGTATCATCGCATATTGCAATGAATTGGTGCACACATCCAGATCATGATGCATCAAAGTAAACGCGTCGGCCGCGGTTAGATCTTTCCTTTCCCATGGGCTGACTTCTTCTCTAGGCGGAGCTGGCACTTGGTCCACAGAGCCTACATCTAAGGTCTGTCCATAACCAACATAGAAGAATTCGCATTTGCATCGGGACACTATGCGCTGCAATTGATGCTGTGGTCCGCCGCCACCTCCTACTGTTTGACTGACTACACCACCGACACTCTGACCAGATCCCACCAGAGCCGGGACGTCCGGTAGACCGGCTATGATAGTAGAATCTTTCTCCTGAAATACAGTGAAATACAATGTAATACATACAGTTTGCTCGGCGCACAATACCGTTTACATTCCTATACTAACTACGTACTTGAATGTTATCCAATGTCAGCCACATGATATTATCATCAATATTGTCATCGATGTTTGCGCTTACAGTAGCATAGTATTGCATGCATTCTAATGAGCCGACCCAAGTCGTTTTCGGCACGAGAGATCGCTCCTTCCAAACCGGATGGTGTACTCTTTGCAGTATTTCCGCTTTGGCTGCCGAGAGAATCACGTATCCCCGGGTTTCGATGCCCTTCAACAGCACTTGACTGTTTACTAGAGCAACTGAAAAGAATTTTGTCTTAGTTGTTAAATCTTTTTTAAGGACCTCATTGTCTCAAATGAATCTTTGTTTCACACAAATTTATTAGCATTTACGGATAGAGTTTTCATGCAGAGGACAAGACCAAACTACATACTCAGCCAGTTCTTGTGCAAGACGTCGTCTTGGTGACATGCCGCTAGCCCGCGCAGTTGCTGTCCTCTAGTTTGCACCGACAGATCGTCGCTGAAAGCGACTGGCTTGTTTGTGGCCTCTGCTATCAATCTCTGCAACATTCCCGCCGCCTCGCCTTGCTGTGGCTTCACGGAGGACGATGGTGTCACAACCTGCGTGGAACTACCTTGTTGATCGATTACGATCGGTCTGCCAGCACGATTTTTGTGCGGATTGAGCATTGAGCTGTTATCTCTGTGGAAACCTTTTAGTGTTGCAGTTGACAGATTCTTTTTCAGTTGCTGCGTCTTAATGAAGGAGTCGAAAAGAGCAAAGGCAACATCTCGATTGGTCTTGGTCCAGGCGCCACGCAAGTCGTGCACGACCAATCTGTGAATCGGTGTGTCGCCACTCACCCCAGCAACCATAGCCTCTCTGCCGTAGCTGACGCGAGCCACGCTCAAGCAGTAACACTTCTCGACCGGCTGACGCAGCGATGCGCTCTCTACTTCGTCTTCCTGTAGTGCGCTTTTCAACCAAATCTCGGCGTCGCTTAGTTCGCAATTCATATATATGACGGACCATTCTGCCCGCGGTCGATGAACCAGGCCATCATCAATCGGATGCAATGCAAGATTATGCTCCGAGCTGCAAGCAACTCGACCACCAGTCACTTCGAAACCTCTCTGCATGGCGAACGACATCCAATAATTGACGTGAAAACGATGGAAGGCTAAGGTCAACCGGACCTTTCTATAGTGTCTGCTAAGCTGTTTCTTCCTAGGCCGAATGTTCTTGAACAATGGACCTTTTCTCGTGGGTCTCGTCGCGCCCGACAAAATTAATTTCAGATTCTCGAACCATCTCAACGTGCTACCATAGAGCAGTGCTGTTGGTGCACTAGTTAACATAGGTGAGCCAGTTGGCTTGGTCTCCAATGAGAGGCTGACATTTAAGTTCTGAGAGCGAAACGCCCTAAACGAATCGTGTTCCTGATTGCTCGAATATTCAGGCAATCGATCCGGGGCGCAGGGTATAGCAGCGTGATGATCACGTGGATCACCTAGGCATACCCAGGCTAATTTAATGCTCAATCTGACGTTAGGCAAATGTAGTAATCGGCAGTCGTCGTATTTACTAGCTGTACGCACATATACATCGAGATCACCCTTAATAATGATTTTTCCTTGCGTCCAGTCGAGCTCCAATCCGGTCCATGTGAGCTCCATCTCTTCCGTGGTATTATATGGATCCAGAGAGCCATGCAACAATACTGTTAGCTGTTTTACGCAGAGTGTCAGTCTACCATGAAGAGCTAATCGCATTTTATCCCAGAACGGCAACGGCGGGCTTGGATCTCTCGATGGATGAAGGATCTTCTCGAAACTGAGATTACATTGTGCTATTACCGGCTCCCAGCATGGACCGAACGCATATCGGAATTTGTCAATGTCCCAATTGAGATCGTGATAATACTTGAGAGATGTCATTCCTCTTTCCACCACTATATCTTCCCATGGCGCGCCGATTTCAATTCTAACAGTCCTTTTCGCTCTCGGTGGTGCTAAAGCTTCTGCCCCGGCTAATCTGCCCCAAATATTTAAGTTCTCCACCAGAAGCAGTGGCTGTGGAAAATCGCGAAGTTGAAGCTTCCACTCGGCGCATTTCAGACTGATACCACGGACCCATACTGCGTTGAATTCCAGACCATCCTCAGGCCAAGGTGTTTCCGAGTCCATTTCTCGGAGTGCTCTAATTGCCTTTTCTATACCATTTATCGATGGATCGGCTAACGCTAATATCTCCAAATCCAACATAGTCCAGGCGAATAATCGAGTTCTCGCGGGGCCTGCTCGTTGCATTTGTTTCCATCTCTGCACATAGATTTCTGCGTTTTTTTTATTCAAGCTGGCATATAATTCTTCGACTTTTCCTTGCGGTAGTAATAAGTGTGCGCGGCAAAGTTCCTGTACCTTGGTATCCAACATCGCCTGTCGTTTCAAACTCTCTTTATACTCATCTTCCAGTAGTTCGTAATTGTCGCGCAGACGTACCTCAAACGGATCATCGCTAAGCTCGAACGTCCACTCTTTGATTTTGATGATGAAATCGCAGGGCAAGAATTCTTGTTTAGGTATGCTCGAGGAATGAATTTCTTTCAGCCACTTTCTGATGCTAAGCAATTCATTTTGTATCGCGTTTGTAAACTGATGTTCATACGGAAAACAAATTTTGATGGAATCGATATTCATTGTCCAGCACTCGTTCCAATCCAATACAAAACCCTCATTGCTTTGTCTCTCTGCTCGCACTTCTGCGTTATCGGTTATTTTAATCAATTCAAAACCCTCGATCATAATTACATCAGCCATGTCTAAGGCAACTCGAACGTAGGTGAGTCTCCATTCGCCCTGCGACCAGCGCAGCTGATCGGACGTCAGTATTAAAAAATGTTTAGTAGAAATATCTATAGAGACGGTGATTCCACCTGTGGCTAGTAAATCTAAAACGCGTTTCTTTTTCTGCACTTCTGAAAATAAACCAACTGTGAGACAGCGTGTCTCATACTATTTGTAAGAGTAATTATACTAAAACATTGACCGCGACTAATTCTTAGCGACTTAATTCAACGATATTTTCTATATTACCTTCGATACGAGTCACGCTCATTTCTTTTCTGACAATAGATCTAAAATCTTCAGACTCCACCCAGAATTGCAATAAACGAAGATGTAAATTAGGACTCCACGCTAAATTAGTCCCATCGAGACTAATGTTCACGGCGTCAGAATTAATCGCAGCTTTGCACTTTCGTATTGCCAAAAATGGATGTGTTAAAGCTTGTGCATGTTGACACATGATTGGTTCGTTCTTGTTGAGAGTTATCACACTCATACCTTCCGCTACGCCTACGAATCGCTTTGCGTTTTGTTCCACAGTCGCCACATCCAAACGCATCATTATAGATACTGGAAATAAGCATAACACAAAAAAAGAATTCTTTTTGTGATGGCATGACATTATTAGTTGGATACTTACGCTCGTTTTCTGCGATAAAGAATAGATTGCAGTTTGTTGCTTTAAGATTCAATTGGAGAATAGAATTGCACGATATCGTATCCTTTTTTTCCATTGGTTGCCGATACTTATTATAACACCTACAATTATTTTTACAATTATTTCACTTGCGCGCTATATTTTTCATTTTTAATATTAATATTGCATATATAAATTATTTTATTATTACTTGTAAGCTTGCTCAAGAAATTTTGCGAGCTCTAAACTCCATTCTGTTATAAGAGCATCAACTGCAATTCCTATGGCATTGCTACGAGTTGTCGCTAATAATACTCCAATAGAAAGTGGACTTCCCCATTGATGAGAGGTTTCGGAGATATTGTTATTGGCGCCATTTAATGCACAATATAAAGATTCGACGACCAATTCTGTATTTAGATTTTTGGTTTTGTCTATTACAGAAAAAATTGCGAATTGCAAAAATTTAATTTAATTAAATTCATTTCATGATTTACTTAAGCAAGAATAAAAAGAGAAAAGTATGATCCACCTGCAGATGAGTTCAGGACAAATTTCATATGTGTAACGCCACAAGATGCTTCTTGCACGTCCGGTAATTTTATGTTCAATGAAGAATCATATAGCTCGATATTTAATGCTATTTCAAAACTCGGTAATCTATCTTTTAATGACATGTTGCTAACAGGCTTTGAAATGTCATTCTCATCACTGTATAGCAACAATTCCCAGTCTCTATGATCATACAATATTGAAAGATTATTCAGTTGTATGTCAACACACAAAATATTCTCTTCCATCTGCAGAAAATGAGCGAACATGATTAAAAATGATAATAGTTCTCATATCATTTACTTTTATACGAATGTGTTATTGATTCTTACCTTTGTATCGATCGACAGTGAATGTAGAGTTAAAATAGGAATCTTTCCACGGACACACAAACCATCCAGGCTTACAGTAAAATTCAATCGCGTCCTACTAGCTTGAAACTTTGCATGTATTTGAAGACTTCGTAATGTACCTTCCAAACCTACCATACTACTGTCTTCTCTACCAGCTATGATCAATAAATTACTGACTTTCAGAGTAAAATCCTACAATACAGAGATAGCATGATAAACAATAATATTTGTTACTGCTTATAATCTATAATAAGGAGACTTACTTTCGGCAAAATAGGTGCTATTCTAGTCATTAAGTTATTATTGGAGGAATTATTATGTACATAGCTGCATGTACAAACTGTAGTACTTGGTGAACTTATATCTCTCAAGAACTGAATGAGACCTGCACCGCCAGATCCTTCAGTTTGCGTCACTCCGATACATAATGTCTATAAATTAGATCCCACTTGATTCCTTTTGAAAATTCCTTTCGATAATCAGATTTACTTATTAAAAATCTGTTTACTATCATAAGGCATAAAATAGATTTCATTTATAATTTTTGTTATAAAAAATTACAAATTACAAACAATTTTTGTTATAAAAAAAACTATCTTTTTCTCTCTATCAATTTTTTTTTAGTATTGCAACAAGAGCTTGATGCTATACCTCAACCGAAAGCTCTCCTTGAGCTTTAAATGTGGCTTCTACTGTTCCAGCGAATGTTATTTGAGAGAGACATGCATCAGAAGCATGTCGCAATAGCTTCATAGTTCCACCGACAATAGAAGCAGATGCCAATAACGTACGTGCACCATGTACAATACTGCCATCTAAACTTAAACTTTCTGCATTCCCATTAGCCAACCAGCCATTGCCAAGAGCTAGTAGATTAATATTTTCTACATGTACAGCTGTAAACTAAAATGAATTAATAGTCATAAATGTGTGTATATATTATACACACACACACATACACACACACACACACACACATACACACACACACACACACACATACACACACACATACATACATACACACACATACATATACATACACACACACACACACACACACACACACACACACACACGACATAATATATATATATATATATAGTAGTAGTA
>NW_012130115.1:1814302-1859425 GCF_000143395.1 Atta cephalotes | reverse complement strand
TGTGTGTGTGGTGTGTGTGTGTGTGTGTGTGTGTGTGTGTGGTGTGTGTGTGTGTGTGTGTGTGTGTGGTGTGTGTGTGTGTGTGTGTGTGTGTATGTGTGTGTGTGTGTGTGTAGTGTGTGTGTATGTGTGTGGTGTGTATGTGTGTGGTGTGTGTGTGTGTGTGTGTGTCATTAAATTACAACTTCACATTTAATTACAATACAATTTTCATGCAATATATTATTTTTTCATAATTATTCAATGCTCTGTTTCCATTCTACCACTGAGCTGTGACGGGTTATGGTCATTACAGGTTATGATTTGTATTTGCTGCTTAAAATTTTGTAGCTCCTTTCATTCCATTTTTGCTCTCAAAATTAGTTAAATATCTATCATAATATTAGTGACCTGAAGAGTGTCTGGCGTTTAGGTTACTTCTAGATAAGTCAAATATGTATGTCAATTTGAAAAAAGGATTGAAATTTCTCTCTGCGAGGAAGTATAGTGATGTTTATTCACAAGTTATGTATTTATTTTATAGCAATACAGCAAATTGTCGGCGAATATTATCCGCATTATTATTTAAATAATTGAATACCTTTTTCTTATCTACAGTAGTTGATACAATTTACCGCAACGTAACAAGATATTTTATAAATTTTTTTGCCTTCATTAATAATATTTCAGTTTTTTTTATATATCTTTCTTTTCGTTTCTTAGTCTTATGGTAAAATTTCAAAGTGCGGATATATAAATATGAAACTATAAGGTTTCCACAGCTTAGAAGCTATAATCTATAACCGTAACGACCATAACTTTCTCAATTCAGCGGCGGAGTGCGAACAGAGCAAGAAGTGGAAAAGAGTAAAAATGGCGGATATTCACGTTTACAGTGCCTTATTGGAACCTGTTATCAAAGATGCCGATGCTCAAGATTTGTTCGCATCGCATGTTCCAACACGTTCCAATATATTCTTATCATAATTCTTACTCACTCCAACGCGTTTGATAGAGTGAGTAGGAGCTATGATAGGAGCATGTTGAAGCATATTGGAGCTTGCGACGCGAACAAACCTTCAGTGTCCTGTACATACTATATGGTCCGTATTCAGAATACGCTTTTATTTTTGAAATTCTATAGTAACGTAAATTAGCGCGTTAACATTGTTGTAAGCTAACATCTATTGTTGTGCTAACATCTATTACCAGCTACGGACCAGCGCGATGCTCGTCGCGTGCGATACGTGATATCTAAATAATATAAGCTGGTTCTACATTAGTTATAAGCTGATAACAAGTTTGTTGCCAATATGAAGTGTTGATTTCAAAATGCAAGCTTCAGATTGGTTGTCGCAAACTTGCGATCGTTTGCAACTAATGTAGAACCTTTAGGCTACGTTCCGCAAAGCGCATTATGCGCATTATGCGCTCCCCATGGGATGCGGAACTGCGGAACGTTTGTGATTGGTCGTGACTTCCGCCGATTTCGCCGTTGTGCAAATTTATTTCTTTTTTGCTGATTCGATGTTGCGTGTGCGTGTGCATGACATACATATGCTAAAACTAATCTCCTTAAGTTAGTTTAAACAGTTTAAGCAGAGCAAACTGTCTTCTACAAGAGCGTATGGTTAATCAACATGCTAAAGAAAATCGCAGATTATTATTACATTCATCATTAATAATTAATATTATATTAATTGTAATTTAACTTGATTTTTTATTATACTTTATTCAATTTGATTGGATAAGTATGTGAGGTTATAATGTAACTGTTTTTTGTTGTTGTGTTAAGGTTGAAAAAGTGTATGTTATTATAGATATTATTTCCCATAATTACGATTTAATGAATAATTCATGCTTTTATCCATTTGACGAAGATATTAATGCATTTAATGTGGATGAAAATTCCATAGTTATTATCAGTAAGTGTTATATCAGTAAGTATTATATAGTTAGATCTAAATGAATTTATATTTATGTGCATGTTGTTAATTATCGAGAATATAAATATGAAATTATTATTTTATATTTATTTTATTCATGTTCAATGTTCTTTATCATAATGATAGATTGATATATATGTCAATCTATTAGTATGATAAAATAATATTGATAAATTGTCAGTGATGAAGTGTATTCATTTATTATTGTCTAAGATTTTTATAGAATAAATAATTTGTCTGCACAATGTTCTTTATTCATATTTTGATACTAATTCAATATCGAACTTATATTTGCTTTATTAATTTTATAGTATTAAGAAAGCAGTATGATAATACTTTGTCCAAAGTTGCAAAGCACATATTACCAGATAAATAATGATGACGTCCAGAAGGAAGTTAACTTTGACGAATTATTGATTACTTATGTAGCTCGCAAAAGAACATTATTCGATCATCGAATTCCTACAAACAAAAGAAAAAAATTAAAAAAAACGAACAGTAACAAGAAGTGTGTAATCTAATGGGAGATTAGTATAAAAATCTTATCCAAGCAAAACTATGTCAATGATAATTGATTAAAATTATACATGTACTAATCTTTTAATTTTGTAATTTTTTCTATTTAGAAGTTTTAAATGTAGATGATGCAAAGCAAAAAGAGGTATTTCTATGATTGTTATATAAAAAGCCAAAAAAAGAACATGAATACATTCCAAGTGGGTCTGCAGCTGATGTGTCTTTAATCCAAATACATTGCTGCAATGGTAGATAAACAATCGTACTATTATTATATTGTATGTATATATCTGCAATGTCTATCTGCCTTTTTGTAAGCTCTGATCACTGCTATCAGGATAAACTTGGCCAATAAACTCAAACTCGCTTATTGGACAACTCAACAGGCATAACTGTCATTATTGGTCCACATCCAATCCTCACTCAGACGTGTTAATAATCAACATTGTTGAAGTTTAAACACTTGCGGAATTGTAAATGGATATTTAATTGGTCCATACTTTTGTGATATTCCTCGTATGGGGAAATTTATCTTTCTTTCTTGCAGAATAAATTGAGCTTTTAGAAGAAATTGATCTTGCTATTTGACAAAAAATATGGTGACAGCAAGATGGTGCGTCACCCTATTCTCATCGTATTGTGACGAAATATCTCAATAACATTTTTCATGAAATAGATAGTGAGGTACGAATATATTCAATGGTGTCCGCAGTTTCCTGATTTAATTTCGAGTGATTTTCTTGTTATATATTTTCCTAAACTGCTCATTGGTGTATGTGTTTACCATGACGAGATACGGATTTGCTCTGTCAGGAATACTCCAGCAGATGATGAGAGGCAAGTCTCCCTTAATTGAGCACATACTACTTCGGCATTGGTCCTGTCCTAATGAACAGTCTCAGAATCTAATCCTCTCTTTGAGATTGCTTTATTCATAATGATTCTTTAGAGAAGTCGACGAGTATTTGAAATGCTTCGGCGTTTGGCACTAGGAATTGTATCGCCTCAGGCAGTTTCCACTCGTTATGAGGAACTATATCTTGCAAAGCAATTCTTTGCGCCTCGAATTCTGGATATCCTGAGATGCTAGACTGTGGACTTCTTTAGCTCCACATTTGCATGAGCTATTTTCAATAAGCCCCAATTGTGAGAGTTTTGCCATGCCCAGTTAGAATATGCATAGACCAGTAGTTGAACTAAATCCATTCGGCCTTTCTTGTATGCTATTGAAGAAGGTGAACGTCACTCGATTCTTTGTCGAGATTTCCCATCTAGTAGTGCCACATTTTTATTATCTCTTGCCTTATTACTTTCTTTATCTTCTATATCTTTTCCAATTACGGTTCCATTTATTTCTGCATCCTTGCCCTTTCTTATCTCATATAGAGCTCTATGCTCATCTAGGAGTAGGTCAATGGGAATTTGTCCTACTACCAGGCAGAATGACTCTCATGACGCTGTGCGATATGCACTTGTATGTGTTACAAGCACTTTACGCTGTACAGCCCTAAGAATTTTCTTGTCCTTCATAATATAGGTGGCCTATCCTGCCGCATATGCAACTACTGGGATGAATACTCCCCGGTAGATGTAGAAAGCGTTCTGCATTTAAGACCTCATTGGGATCTTGCCAACTTGCCAAGCTTGTTGAAGAGTGACCCTACTTTACTCTTTAAATACTTGCAATGTGATTCGCATATCCCTATCGAAATGAACACCAAGATATTTAACCGAGTCTTTGATTTTTGACTTATCTATCCTAACAGTGGGTGATTTACTTTTAAAATCTACTCTTCTTTTCCTATTATTTGGCCTTCTATCTTGGCATGCTCCTTCCTATTGACTTGAGCCTTAACTCCTTGCTTCTGAGCAAGATTGCTTCAGTCTTTCGCTCGGAGATTTGAAGTTTGGCCGATTTACACCATTTCGACAATCTATTAATAACTGGCTTTCAGCTTCTATCTCCCTTCGGGAGTTACCGTTTATCAATATAATAAGATCGTCTACATATGCTACGAAGCGATCTTTAGCTTGTACCTCTAGCAGTTCATCAAACATTAAATTCCAGCAAGTCGGTCCAAGCACCGAATCCTGCGGGCATCCTTTTGTTGCTCACTTTGATACTTTTGTATCGCCTATTGAGATGCTTACTCGCCTTTTGTCGAAATAGTTTCGAAGAACTTTGAAAACATTCTTAAGACATTTTCTCGACTTCAAGTCTTGCAACACTAAGGGCCACCAGTTGTCAAAGGCACCGAAAATGTCAAAGAGCAAATGTATATATTGTACCTCCCTTTAGAGGCACAGACCGCCGCAGTTCCGCGACTGCGTCCTCCGTCGACTTGCCCAGCATAAATCCGAACTGCCGATTGAAGATCCTTTCCGGCCAGTGCCGTGTCTGTTAAGCGCATTTTGAGAAGAATTTCCTTATTACAGGGAGGAGACATATTGGCCTATAGAATTTTAGGTTCTTTATGTCTTTGTCCTCGCCCTTCAGAAGGACTCGTAATGAGATCTTCTTCCAGACTGTAGGAAAGACGCCCCACTGAAGGCACCCATTAAATACTCTTAGAAATTGTTCAGGGATTTCTCTTATCAATATTTTTAGTACTTTGACTTCTATCAAGTCCATGCCTGGAGATTTGTCATTCTTGAATGTTTTGACTGCTATGGCTATTTCTCCGTGAAAAATGAGGGGAACATTTGTTGTATCTGGCTATTCTTGCAAGACTTCTAATTTCGCCTTGTCTTAGGTCATTTGGTATATGTGTATCCAATAAACATTGTGCCGTTTCCTCTACGGTCTTTGTCAGATCCTCTTCTGAGTGTGCTTATGATCTTTTTTATTTTTAGCTTATTCGCTTACTGTTTATATATAAAGCTTCATGGGTTTTCATTACCACATTCTGTGACAAACCACATTCTGTGACAACTTTTGCCAGCTTTCATACTTTGTCCTCTTTATCGCCCTATTGTACTGGCGTGGGGATTTTCTGTATTTTTGTTTTAAGATACTGATTATTCTAATTTCAGATTCACTCCTTTGATTTCTTGATTCTCTTAAACTTTGGATCATTTTCCTCTTTTGGTTCATTTTTTTTTTCATCTTCGTCAATTCTTCTATCCATCACGGATTTGACTTTCTGAAAATTCTTTTTTTCGACATTGATTTTTCACAGGCTTCCAAAATAATCTCCTGTAACTCTCCGGCCATCTTCTTTCTACTTCTCCTTTTCGGACCGAGGGCCCCAAAGTCTTGATCCGGATAGATCTTTCAGACTCTCACTGAATCGCTCCCGTCGTATGTCAAACTTATTGTTCACAATTCTGCGGTCACTTGCTGTCCTCAACCCGATCTCCACGGGACTGTCACTGATCGTTCATTCTCGCTTCATCCAAGTCGATGAGTTTATTTGAGGGGACATCAGGGGACACATCTATGAAAGACGATTCTCTCCTCGTTTCGAAGGTAGATCCTTGATGGACTTCATTTATTACCTCAAGGCTAAATGCGTGAATGAGGATCTCGAATTTTCTTCCT
Source organism: Atta cephalotes (assembly GCF_000143395.1). Taxonomy (NCBI): domain Eukaryota; kingdom Metazoa; phylum Arthropoda; class Insecta; order Hymenoptera; family Formicidae; genus Atta; species Atta cephalotes. Next base: position 1,853,443 of record NW_012130115.1, on the reverse strand, counting down.
CTCTTGTCAGTCTCAAGGGAACCCCAGAGCGATGATTGTGCGTTGGCATCTACCGCCACTATGAGTCTCTCACTCCTCAGAGAATGGAGCATCTTCTCGAGTGGCCTGAGGTGGCCCTCATTTCGTCGCTGTACTGAAGGTAACATCACACGACGTATATTGATAGGCTAGAAACCTGCACTTCCGCACACACAGTGGGTCTGCTAAGCTGTGAGACAAATATTATCTGCAATCGGAGGTTGCTGACTACTATAAACGATGGGTATTTCCGAGCGCACTGCAGCAACTTTCATCCCCGTTCTTAGCCCATAAAAGGTATGGTTTTCGCCCTGCTTTCTGAGATATGGTTTCGATATCCTGTAATAACAGGATGTCAAGTCGCTTTTCGATGACAAGTTGACGCACTTCATTTGTTAGCAGCTGACCGCCCCATATTCAGCTGCATCCTAACTCCTTGGAACTGGAGGATGATGCCGCTTGAGTGCCTTGTCTTTGCGATCTGCATCTTTGTGTGTCATATCTTTATAGGACTATGCTGATTTCACGATCTTTTGTCTGTTTTTGTCACTTGCCCTTTTCATTAATGTGCATATTGCTTCACCAAATTATCACATCATTCCAGGATTAACAATGCGAAGTTTGCTAACTGTCTTTATTAACTTTTTTCGAGAGTCACATCTCTTTCGGACTAGCTTAACACTTCGACCTTGCTAATTTTGGCTGTTTTCCCAGTCTTGGTGTTCAAACTTTGCCTTATTTTACTGTTATTTTTGACTTCTATATGATTATTACTTTTTTTGGTAGAGAGAAGAAGTCGAATGGCGTACCCACCTATACGCCACTAAGTTTGACTATTTCAAGGGAGGCGACAGGTATCTTAGAGGCATCGTTCGACTACTCAATTTACGTCCCGCATGCACACCTTAAGCACAACTTCCTAAAGCTTGGCCTTTGAACGAGTGCCATTATTTGGAACATTTACCATTTAAGCATTTATCCATCGATGTTTGATGTAAGCTGAAAAATATAATTTATTCGTTGAAAAAAAAGCTGAAAAATATAATTTATTCGTTAGACATCCTGGTTCGGGTCAAGGCCCGAAATCAATTCCAGCCATGTTAGTTGAAAAAGGAAAGAAAGGGGGCAGTGACTCGTGGTTATGCTGTGTCAGTGTAATTTCCTTAGGAGGTGCCGAATTCGATCCCAGCACCAAAGAACTCCCAGCAGAAAGATCAAGATGCCGAGAGAGTCAGCAGTCCCAGGATGCCCTGTCAATTCCATATTCACCACATAAGAGCCATTTGGTTTTTTTGGCACCAACTATGCTGTGTCACTATAGCTTCCTTAGAAGGAATCGACCCCGATCCCAGCACTAAAAATCTTCAACGGAGGAATCAAGGCGCCAAGAGCCCAAGGATAGTATTGCTAGCGGGGACGCATTTTTTCGTGCACATAATTTTAACAACGTATCAAGTTCACAAGAATACGGATACCTTTAGAACCAGATAAACCAGTAGATTTTATAGAAAGATACATAATTATTATTACTTATAATAAGTAAAACAAAAAATATAATTAAAATGAGATAAAGAAATTATAAATATAAGAATAATTACATGTAATTAATATAGAAATGTGAGGAAGGATATTAAAATAATTTTAATCATCTTTTTACATATTTTAAAATATTTTATTTGGCAGAATTATATTATAAGAACATCAACATTTGTTGTAAAGATAAGGAAAACTGCCAAAAATCTTATCAGTATTCTTTATAAAAATATATTTTATAAATATGATTTATAATGAAATAAAATTAACTCAATATAAAAAAAACTATTTTTTCCATAAAAAAGTGCTCAATTATAATTAGTAAATAAATTATAAAAATCTAATAAACAAACAAATCATCACAGTGAAATAATAAACAGAATATTGTTTATTTGATTAATTATACTACATTTATCGCAATAATTGTATCACAAAATAGAATTTATTTACACTTCAATATATACAAGCCAAGAAGGATTTACAGAAGTACTTAACTCATTCACATTTATACTCCTCTCCCGTCTTTATCTTGCAACTACAAACCTAAACCATTACAATACATTCTTTTACCTATACATAATCTCTATATCACAGCTCTATCACAGTTTTTCGTTAGTGTCCATAACCCATTTCTTATTTTTTTTTATCTCTACCTAGCATTTCTTAACTTATTTACCGTCCTATCTTCCCTTATAATCTTTAATTGCACGCCATCTGCATCCTATCCTTTTTATTTTCTATTGGTTTCATTATTTCAATTCGTTTCCTTAACTTATAAATAGATAATAAATTACCTATCACTAACTATAATATACTACACTACAGTCTTATTTTATATTCACAGTCTTGTTGTCTTACAAAACACTCATTCCTTGTCTTTACATTATCTTTATCTTTAAAAGTAGTCTTTATTTATATCTTTTCCTTCTTTTCTCCTTTTTTTTCTTTTCTTTTCTTTATTATTTCCTTTTCTCTATCCTTCGTTAGTTTTATTAGCTTTTCCTTTAAGTTCATTCAAATCTTCTCCCCATAAATTCCTTACAATCTCGTCCTTATCCTTCCCTAACTTTTCAAAACTACCTCTTGTCTTCTTGCATTCTTTGTAATAATAATAATGCTCGAGGTTGTCCTCGCTTGTGTCACAGAAAAGACTCCCTCCTCTTTCCTAGCCAGAATTTATTCTTCTCTTCTAAATTATCGCACCTTAATTTAAATAACGCTTTTATTTCATCTCCTCTCTTCCATTTCATATTCTTCATTCTCAAATAATTTAATACCCTATTCTTCATACTTATCTCTTTGTATCTTTTATTCTACTTTGATCTATCTATTCTTTCCTTTTCCCATTGCCTTTGTAAATTCCTTTCCCTATTTATTAAATCTTTTTCAAAACTTTCCCATGTCCCATTACTTCAATTCCCCATCCGTTCCTATTATAATAATCCGTTCTCTCCTTACTATATCTATTTCATTCCAATCGTAGCTTTATTTTTCCTCTCAGCACTCCTTAACCAAATTACTTGTGTTTCCAAATTTAATCTTTTCCTCGTATTTTCTTGCCCTCAAACCCCATCCTACTTTGAGCTTATCCATTACTAATTCCCTCATAATTACATACCTTGGGATGCAGAAATCTAGTTTGAAAATCCACCTGACATAATCTAACATTATCTTTTCTAATTCGTTTTTTTCAGCCCCATAATTCCATTCCATATGCCATAACACTTCGTACCAAATATTTGAATAGCATCCATCTTCTACTAGAATCATTTCTGTATAACTTTTCCCCTAGACCCTATACTTTTCTTGTTATCTTGTTTTTCCTTTTCTACTTATTTCTTTAATATGTCTTTTTTATAATTCCCATTCCTATCTAAATTAAAATCCAAATATTTAAATTTCTGCACCTTATTCCTCCATTTTAATTTCTCTTTCCTTTTTCTTCCCCTCCCTCCAGATACCATTATTTTCATCTTTTCTATGCAGTTTTAATTTCCTCCCCTTCAAAAAATTTTTTAACTCATCATATCCTGTAACACCTTTTTAAGCTATCAAAATTAAGTCATCCGCGTATGTTAATGATCATATCCTATTCTTACCTAGTCTGACTCTTCCTATTCCTCTTTTCTCTAAGTCTTTATCTATGTCCGCAATGTATAAATTGAATAACAATGAATTCATCACACAGCCTGCCTTACTCCTTTCATTGTTCTGAATTATTGTGTACCTTTGTTTCGTCCTTATTCTCACCTTCGTTTTCTCATATATTTTCCTTATCAAATATTCACTTACACCCTTGCTTCTAAGAGTCTCCCAAAGTTTATCTCTATACATCTTATCAAAGGTTACTTTTAGATCCACAATTATATATTTTTCTCCTTCCTTCTTCCTGATTTCTTTCCCTTTGCATTAAATGCATCAGTATGAAAATGTTATGACGTTGTTGACTTTCCTCTTCTAAATCCAATTTAATTTTTCGGGATCAAACCTTTGGTTTCCATCTCCTTTTTTAATCTATACCTTATTCTGCATATATTTTATATATGTACATTGTAATGAGATATCCCTGTAATTTGTTATTGTACCGTCTCCTTTTTTGTATAGAGGAACAATTATACTTTCCTTTCAGTCTTGCGGCATTTTGCCTGTATTCCATACTTTTTGTAGTATCACAAGCCTCTTCCTTAAACCCTTATCTGCATATATCCAGGCTTTCATAGACACACCATCTTTTCCTGCCATCTTTTTCTTCTTCATTTTGCATAACGCCCTATCAATCTCTTTAGCCTTCTTCTTCTTCTTCACTTTCTTCTTTATTTATATCTGCTTCTTCTTCCTGTAGCTTAAAGAGCTGACTGGTGTTCTGCCGTACTTTATTTACATCCACTTTAGTATCGTCCAATAGCTCTTTAAAATATTTCCTCCATTCTTCGTCCTTTATATTATTCTCTTTCCAAATCTTACCTCTCTTCCTATTAATGTATTTCCTTATGTCTGCTTCCCTCTTCAATTTTTTCAATTCCTCTTCCTCTTCTTTCCTTTTTTCTTTTTGTTTCTTCTTCAATAATTCTCTGAATTCTTTCCTCTTCTCCAAATATTTCTTTCCCGTTTCTTTTCCATTTTTCCATTCTCTTCACTTCTTCTATCTCTCTTTTCTTCCTGGAACAGCTAATATCCCACCAATCCTTATATCCTATGCATCTTTTCTTCTTCTTTTTGATTTTCTTCTTCACGACATTTTTGAACACAATCTGTTTTAATTCGTGTCACATTTCTTCTATCTCTTCCTCATTATTTCTTTTGTTTTATCCATATCTTCCTCATCATTTATCACCTCCATGTTTTTATTGTAGCTTTCTATAGTCTCTTTATTCCATACCATAATTTTTTTTTCCTTGCTGACTTTGTCCTCTTTGTCCCGGTCATCATTTTCTTCCAATTCCCAGTTCCTTCCTCCAATATCAGGCTTAGTGACATATAATCCGTAATAGATTATAAGATGATTAACGATGGACTCGCGTCGATCCTAAATTCTACAATTCTATCGTAAATATTATCGTTAATCATCTTATAATCTATTACCGAGCTACCTCCTATATATGTATATTCCCCCTCCTACTTGTCTTTTGATCTTCCGTTCAGAATGTGTCATCCATACTCCGTTACCATTTCTACAAAACCTCCATTTCCTATTACTTTATCCTTGCTACATCTATCCTTTCCATCATCCTCTAAATTCTCTCCTTCTAATTCCTCAATACTAATGTTAAAATTACCTCAATACTAACGTTAAAATCACCGCTTGTTCTGCCTCTTTCTTTTCTTCCTAGTATAACTGCACTTCCAACATGTGGTTTAGGTAGCCTATTTTTCATTGCATCCCAACCTTTTTTGTTTAACCATATCTCGCATAAGCTTACGAAATCAAATTCTTTGATATAACTCCAAAAATCCTTTCCTCCTACATCTGCTATATTCCAAAATAATATTTTTCTTTGTTTTTTCTGTTTACGCCCTTTTGCCCGTTTGCTTAATCCCATTGTCTTGTTTTTTCCTTCTATCCCTAACTTCTGTCTTTTTCCTTTTCTAACTATCTTACCTCTTCTTAAATTACAATTTCTTCTTGACTCATGCAAAATTTTGTTTTTGATTTTGATTCTCCATCCTTATTCCCCTTGCTTCTCCTCTCTCATTTTCACTTGCTTTTGTTACTTCGCTTTTCTTATCTTCGCCTACCTTATTTTTCCTCTTCATCCTCTCAATTACATTCCATGTCTTTTATATTCTATCTATTCTTCCTTTATTTAATCCAATCTTTATATCTTTTCTTCCCCCTTTCTTCCCCCTTAACTCATTTGCTAATTCTTTACTGAATTTTTCTTTCCTCCCAGCTCAAATCATTTTCAATAAAAATCTTGCCTCCTTTTAACTTATACTTATTCCTCATTATTTCACTCCTTTCCTCTTCACTTCCTCTAACCACTATCGCTGTTCCGTTTATCTTCGCTATACATTTACATTTTACCCCCAATCTTTCTTTTATAAACTTTTTGATCCATTTCTCCCTTTTTTTCTCATCTATTTCTATCTTCCCCGATATATCTGTTCCTTTTATAGTTATATTTTTTTTCCTCTACTCTTTTTCACTATCTGAAATCCATTTCTTTAAAATATTTATCTCCCTACAGCTTAAATTCCCCCTCGCTTACCATAGATTCTGCCCTTGAGCTATATCTTTTCCTTCCAAACTACTTACGCTTCTTCCCTCGCTATCATAATCATTTCTTTCTCTACTTATCTTGCCTAAGCTTCTTATGTCCTCCAAACTCTCTACCATTTTCCTATTATTTTCTGATGACAATTCTTTTTTTACTGTTTTCTTCATAACCTCTTCCAATTTTTCCTCAAATTTTCTAATTTCTCTATTTACATCTTCTTGTATGTCCCTTCTTATTCTAACTACCTCTCTTTCCACTACGTCTCTCATATCTTTCCTCACCTCTGTAAAATTCTTCTTAATCTCTTCATTTACTTCTTTACCTTTTCCATTATACTTTTCTCCTCTGTCATGTTAAATGTCACTTTTTTTGAATTTACCTTTGTTTTATCTGATAATAAACGCTGCTTGTTGTCTACTTCGCCCTTTCCTACCTTACCTACACTTGCCACTTCTCCTTTTTCTTGCCGTTTTTACTTGCCGTTTTTATTTGCTTTACCGTTATTTCATGTTCTAACCTATTCTTCCTCACCTCGATGTATCGCGTTCGATAACTTTCTAATGCATCAAAAGCCTCTCCTCCAATTGCTCGTCTACCTCCCACTTCTAACAAGCTAATTAGTTCACAATTAAGCTTCTCTCTGATTCTACCTCGCTCAATCCGCTATTAATTGCTAAGACACACTCGCACTACATGCACTCACTCACATGCCCTCTAGGTATAAGCTTAAATCTGCTGTTTTTTAGTTAGAAAAACACATTTTTTTTTCTAGGAAGCAAAAATAAATTTATTCAAAGTACTTGCCCCCGCTAACTATACATTTTTCCTATCTTTCGGGCAATTTGTGTATACCACGCCAAAAAAATTCCTCATCTTTCGAGGCAAACCACTCATCGTTAATATGCAATCGATTCTGTTACTACATTCTCCACGCCGAGTTTTATATTTAAATCTTAACACATAAGCTATGACACGCAGCAACTTGCTTAAGTCGGAATAATTATAATATAGAATTACAGAATCTTGTATTGAACACTAAACTGTCAATGCTGAGACGCGCTCCTCCTCTACCGCTTCTCGCGGTGACTCCACACATCCCGACAGTCACCCGGATTGGTTCATGTTTATGGTGAGCCTTTCCACCAGAGATCTGAATTTTTTAACTGTGCTGATGTTGCACTGCGGGAAATAATATCCGCCGGATTTTCCTCAGATTTTACATGTCGCCATACCAAGGATGAGAAGTTACTTTGTATCTTACTCACGTAGTTCGCTACGAATGCTTTCCATTTCCTGGGAGAACATAACCATGCGAGGACTATTTTCCAATTTGTTTAATAGTAAGTTTTGCACGACTTTATTTTTAAGTTGGCTACCACTTTGTTCATTAACTTTACTAGAAGTACGGCTCCACACAACTCTAATCTCGATAGAGACAAAGCTTTCAGAAGTGCTACTCTAGATTTCGAACAAAGCAAAACAGCTGAAGTTCTGACTCTCTTTACGTACACACAAGCACTGTAAACTTGTTCACTCGCATCACTAAATCCGTGTAACTGTATTTCGACATTACCGTCCTGTTCTAGTATTAATCTCGGCATTTCTACTCTAGCATGCACAATTATCTAGCTTTATCAATCAACTGATTGACTTTATCAATCACTAGGACTTATGAATAGGTACGGGATCATCCTAACCAATATTACAAGCCCATAGCGATTGTATCATAATTTTAGCAGCTGTTATCACCCTACTAAACCTAATGGGTCAAATAACCAAGACACTTCGGATAATCTTTTTCATCACTTTATGATCTAATTTAATAAGTGGACTCTTGTAATATAACATGCCCTTAGCAAGATTCCATAAAATATCTAACAATTTAGATTCTGATTCTTCACAAGATCTACTACATTATTTTCCGTATTATTTTCATCGCTTAAATCTGAGAGAATATTCGATTTTCGTTTATACGAGATTCGAAACCTCCCTTAGCTAGCAATTCAATCAATTGTTATCTCAAGTCTATGATGCCCTGTTCAAAATCTGATTCCATTATCAAGTCGCCCATATAGAAATCGTAGACGGCTTCCGTCGCTACAGGAAACTTCTCTTTTTCAAGTTGTGCTAATTATTGCAAACATTAAATGCTAAAAACGATGCCGACTTTATTCCATACGTAATAGTCAATAATTCAAACATTTGCATAGGAGCCTTGCATAGGATCTTCCTTCCAGAATATCGTCTGCAAGGACTGACTCTCATGAACCTTGACCTGTCTATACATTTTCTTAATATCAGTTCACAGCACGTATCTAAAAAATCTAAATTTGACACCTATTGAGAATAAATCTGTTTGAATTACAGGACCTTCGTATAAGGCATCAACCCTTGGCAGATTCTTGGAATCTTTGCTGGACGCATCAAATACTATCCTTAACTTAATAGTCACGGCATCTTGCCTTATAATTGTCTGATGAAACATTCTTTTCTTATCGGTCGCGATGCTTGTTATCTGTTTCATATGTCTTAATTCAATGTATTCGTTCATGAAGTCTACATATCCTGCTCTCAGTTCTGCCGATTTCTCAAATTTCTTTTCCATTGATAGAAGTCTTTTCTTAGCAACATTTTCTCAATCATCTAATGACGCTAACACACTGCTATTTAAGGACAATTTTATAACAAATCTACCGTCACTGTCTCTAGAATATGTACTTACAAAGAATTCCTCAACATATCTTTCTCCATTTGTCAAACTTTTATGTGTTAAACCGTCGTCAATCTGCTAGAAACGCGGTACACAGATCCTGTTCTATACTTAAATTACAAGACGTTCTCAATGCTCTGCTACCATATTCCTCTACAACGCTGGCGACAAACCAACCAAGTGGATTTTTGTAATGTTGGCAGGTTTCTAACTTAACTCTGACCAACGCACACCAGATTCCAAAATTTCTCTATTAACAAATTTATCTCTCGCGGAACATTAAACTCCAGATCTGCTATTCTTATGTTGCTCGGTATTTTTAACCTGACTTTATCTATTTCTACCGCTGGTTGATTTTGAGTGACATATTTTAACTCTGTATTAAAGAAATCTCGAAGACATCTCTAAGTTAACTATCTTTAATGCACGTGAAACTTGCTTATTTATCGTTATTTGCGATTGACTATACTTAAGCCCGAATTTACTTAAGAATTTTTCAGATATAAAATTCGACTGAGAACCATTGTTTAATATTGCTTTTTCTAGAACGTAGGTTCCATTCTTGCCTTTACTACTACAGAAAAGCAAAACTCGCTTGGATACTAAGCTACCTTCCAGGCTCGTGTGATGATAGCACTATCTGGCTTTTCGTTATGCTATATATATATATATATATAATAATAGGTAAGTCTGAATTGGGATCTGAACTCAGCGGCTTGTATTTGCTCTCTTTATCTTTCTCGCTCTTAAAATGCAATAGAGAACTGTCCTACTGCATATTTTACAGTTACCGGCTATATCTTTACTATATGATTAGGCTTTAAACAATTTAAACATAACCCTTTCAACTTTACTTGTTTAACGCGGTCTACGGACAAATTCTGGAAAGCTTTACACAAATACATTTGATGATCGTCTTTGCAATAAACACATTTAATTACCGAAGTGACCACATGGGTGGTCGTAACTTTATCGTAACCAGCTTTATGTAAAGTCGTACTTATTTGACTTTGTTGCTTTTGATTTGCGACCGTTTCTAATGTTTGACATCTTTTGTTAGAAACACTACTAACTCCTGGAAACTCGGTATGGGTTCCAAAGTCATTTCCTACTCCTTTATTGTTTCTATGTCTAGCTTGCCAATTATTACATTAGTCAACAAATCGTCTCATTATTGCATGAGTCTCTTTAGCGCCTGCAAAGCACGAGTATGTTTTAGTATACCGTACTTCCAATACTTGCCTAATTACAGTGGAAATTTCTTTTTTAGGTACAGATAAATCGAATGTAGCTTTAATATGAGTTTGAATAATTAGTCTTTGATTATCATATGTTTCCTTTAATCTAGCTCAAGCATTCGCGTAATTTATTCCCGAGATCTTTAATGAAGCTATATTTTGTGCTGCCTCATCTTTTAGGATTTTGAAACATTTGGATATCATTTAAGGCACTGTTGGAATGGATCAGAGAATTAAATACATCAGAAAGCATACCACTCCTCGTATAATCCAGAGAAAGTGGGTAGCTCTATTTTTAATATTCTAATAAAATTGCTATAACCTTCTGACCTTCTTTTTGATTCGTTCACTTGCATTGGTTCGTTTGCGAATACTTGTTCCAGGTTATCGATACTTCCAGCCAGCCTAACGCGATTTTTTTTTGCTTTTTCTGCTATTAATTTTAAATATAAAAATTTGTTTTCCGAGTCCTCTAGTTCTCTATCTAATTCCGCTCCAGAAAAGTCATTATTCAAAATACTAATTTCCATTAAATCTGATAACGCTTTCTAAACTTCTTCCACCTTATCTATTCTAATCATAACTTCATCAATATCCACCTTAATTAAATCAATTTCTTTGAAAAATTTTTCGCATCACGTTAAGCTTTAGGATTCTTTTTCTCTGTTTTAGCTTAACTAAATTATCTTCATTAGGCATGTTTGTTATTGGGAGTACAAATAAGTTTCCGCCGTTTGCAAAAGACATCACTAATAAATTATAGTTAAAATTGTTTGATGTAAAACGACATATCGTAAGATTGGACATCTGGCAACATCATAACCTTAAAATATTAGCGATTTTGTATCATATATTTTTTTTTATACGAAAATGTCGAGTTTTGAGTTGAATAAGTGTCATTTGCGGGAACTTTTGATTTACTTCTTTAATTTGAAGAAATCTGCAGCTGAGGCTCATAGATTGCTTGTAGAAGCATATGGTGATGCTGCCTTAAGTAAGAGAAGTTGTCGTGAGTGGTTTCAAAAGTTTGAGAACGGTGAATTTGATGTCGAAGATAAAGCGAAAGGCCGAAAGTGTACGAAGACGCGGAATTGGAAGCATTATTGGATGAAGATTCGTGCCAAACGCAAAAAGGACTTGCACTTACATTAGGAGTGACTCAACAAACAATTTCATATCGTTTGAAATCATTGGGAATGATTTAAAAGCAAGGGAATTGAGTTTCATATGAACGGAAGCCAAGAAACGTTGAACGCCGATTTTTCATGATTTTTTGTGAAATGCTGCTTGCCAGGCATAAACGAAAGGGTTTTTTGGATCATATAGTCACTGGTGGTGAAAAATGGATCCACTATGATAACCCAAAATCATGGGGACTATTTGGCCATGCTTCAACATCGACAGCCAAGCCGAATATTCATGGAAAAAAACTCATGTTATGTATTTGGTGGGATCAGCTTGGTGTCATGTATTATGAGTTGCTCAAATCGAACGAGACCTGGGGCTCTCTATCGAACACAATTGATGAGATTGACCCGAGCACTCAAGGAAAAACGCGTCCACTACTACTTCGGGCATGACAAAATTATTCTCCTGCATGATAATGCTTGACCACATGTTGCGGTGCCGGTGAAAACCTACTTAGAAACACTCAAATGGGAAGTTCTACTCCACCCGCCGTATTCTCCAGACATTGCTCCTTCCGACTATCACTTGTTCCGATCGCTGACGGATGGCCTGTCTGAGCAGCACTTCACATCATATGAAGATACCAAAAATTGCATCGATGATTGGATAGTCTCAAAAGATGAAGCGTTCTTCCGATGTGGTATTCACATGCTACCAGAAAAATGGGAAAAAGTAGTGGCTAGCGATGGCCATTACTTTGAATAAAACATTATGTACCGTTCTTTCACAATAAATGCTTAATTTTTGATAAAAAACGGCGGAAACTTATTTTGTACTCCCAATATTATTTATTGAAATGCGCTTTTCACAGTTGTCTTCTCGCACTCGCTTCTTTCCCTTGATGCGAATCCCGGAAGATACTGACTATTTTGTTTCCAGAAGAATCAACGGCTGCATTCTTGATCTAATATGGCATTGTTATCCTTCTCTAATTGATTGTATGATAGCCAGCCTCTTCCTCCCGAAATATATATTCCTCGTCATCAAGGTTCCGCGATTCTCATTCGTCGACTCGATGTTAATCTAGTATCCCAGGATAATTGTGTGGCTCAACGTATTGCCCTTTGCTTTAGAACAGCTGCCTGTAACTTTGATTAATTAACGCGTATGCGTTTTCATTTTCGATTTTGGCCCTTTTCTTCACGACTTCTTTTCGAATCCGACTCGAAGGACCATGTTTAGGGGGTTCAGCTTGCACTTGCTTACACACAAGATTTACGATTTAAAGCAACAACTCGAATTCAACTTATTAGTTGTAGAAACTTTATTCAGTGTGTTTGCTTACAGTTTCTTTACTTCGATGCTTGTCTTAATAAACGCACGCATGACAGCTACTTTGTTCTGCACGCCACCATGCGTCCTTTTTCGCGCACTATTAGACCAACAGCTATTTAAAATTAAATTTAAACTGCCGCTTCACAGTCTCTACTGATAATCGATTTCTTTTTTTATTTATTACGTCTGTAACTATTGAAAAAAATCCGTTCGGCTTCGGCATTTGAATGGGGAAAAGAAAAAAATCACTTCTACTAATAATTTTAAATTTGGAAACATTTGTTCTCCATTAAAATCTATCAAAATCTCTTTAAATTCTAAAATTTTTTTCTACATCTCATTTATTTCCAAACACACTAATTCTTTTTTTTTTCGAATTATTAAAAACTGATGGAAGAATCCTCCATTCATAACATAATTTTGAAAAATCAATATTTCCTATAATTTCCTGCGCGGCAACACAAATTAAATTTTTAATTATAATTCTAGCTTCGTCAAAGAGAGCAATATCCTTTATTGATTTAAAAAAGTTAAATGTGTAAAGTTGAAAAAAGGCTTTATATGATAAATGTTTTAACATTTTCCGAACTACTGTTTTATAAAATTTTAATTTTACTGTTTTATTAAATTTCTCATTCTAATTTTTTACGTTTTCTAAAGATAATGTTAAAAGATTTTCGCACTCAAGATCCCATATATAACATTTAAATGAAAGATGTTATTTTCATTTTCTAAATTAATGATTTCTTTCAAAGCCTCAGAAATCATAAAATTTTTTGCAATTTGTCGAATTATTTATTGGTTATTTTCAATATATAATTTCTATTTTAAATTTATGTACTAAAATTTTGCGTGATTGAAAGAAAGCATTAAAACTATTAAAAAAATTTAACGAAAATTTTCAAAATAATAAATATTTTCTTGTAATATTATTTAATTCTGATAAATTAATTTCCGCAGATCTTAACTTATCCTCATGTACTGCTAAAATAAAGAAATTTGTTAACACATCCCAATTGTCTAGAATTCTACACACTTATGTAAAACCAGTCAATCTTGTGTGATAATTTGAGAATTTTATTTTTTTTACTTCAAAGAAATCTTGAACTTCTTTAAAATTGCACATCTCTTTGCACTGTCCGAAACATAAGTGGTAATTCTTCTAATTAAATTTTCACATGATTTCGGTTCTTCACAAGCTTTACTATCTAATCGCGGCTAAATGGCAAATGCAATTTAATAATACTATACTCTGATTGTACTTCTGATTGTAAATGAGAAAAAAAGGAGTTTTTACAGTCATTATTGACGCGTTGTCACTTGTCACTTTGCTTCTGATTATATTATTTAAAAGTATATTTTTTTCTCTAATAGGTCTTTAAAATTTTGAAAAAGTTTATTTGCCGAACAATCTGTAGCATCTAAAGATATTAGTTTTAATAATTGCGTTTTTAATATTCTTGAAGCTTTCACGGATGCTTTCTATATAAAGATTATGCGGAATGCCAACGTTTCGCGAGTTTCTTCCGTGTCTAGATCCATTCTTGGAATGCCAACGTTTCGTGAATCTTGCAGTCCACTTTATCAGGACGAGGAGCAGCCTGATACTCAGCCTGTACCACGTCGATCGCGAAGAAGTCCTTCGGATGTTCGAGGAAAATCCTGGGACTAGTGTGCGTCGTGCAGCTCGCGTTTACCGCGATGTACGGTGCATCACATTTTACGGCGAAATAATTTACGGCCGTATCATTATCAACGCGTGCAACAATTGCTGGAGCGAGATGAAGTATCGCGCATTCATTTTTGTGAAGATATTTACTTACTCTTTTTACTCGATAATCACAACGCTTTTTTGCAGAGATTAAACATCAATAAAATATGCGCAGGGCATAATATCGGCGAAATACTTCATTTCCTGACTATATCTTATGATCGGATGAGACCACCTTTACGCCAAATGGTATGTTTAATTCGAGAAACCATTTGACCTGGTAATTCGAAAATCCACACATCATTCGCGAGGGCGCCTTTCAATATCAATCATATGGACAGAAGTATTAAAGGATCGAGTGATAAATCTTCTTGTAAACTATTAGGTATGGGAAAAAGTTCGTGGTGTTTTTCCCGCTAGATGGTATTAAATGCTCAGCAGTCGGCAACTACTAATTGCATCGGCAATACTAAACGTGCGTTTAAAAAGTGATATTTTAACCTTTGTTTTGAGCCGAAAAAGATTGAAATCGGTGAAGTGGATCAAAAGTTATTTTATTTTGAAAATGGAAATAAATAAGGAAAAAATTCGCTACATTTTGCAGTATCACTATAATAAAGGCAAGAATTCTGCACAGGCTTGTGAAAAAATTTGCGCTATTTACGGTGAAGATACTCTATCAAAATCAGCAGCACGGAAATGATTCGCTCGCTTTCGTGCTGGAAATTTCGATGTGAAAGATGAACCTCACTCCGGTCGACCAATCACTGAAAAGTCCGATGAAATCATGATAAAAGTCGAGCGTGAGCGTGAGCACTGTGGAGATTGCCAGGGAACTAGGCATCGACCACAAAACAGTTTTAAATCATTTACACAAAGCTGGATACAAAAAGAAGCTCGATGTTTGGGTTCCTCACGAGTTGAGTGTTAGGAACATGACCGAATTAACATTTGTGATACGCTACTGAAACGGAATGAAATTGAACCATTTCTGAAGAGAATGATAACTGGTGATGAAAAATGGATCACCTATGACAATCCAATTAGAAAAAGATCGTGGATAAAGAAAGGAGAGAAGGCGCAAGCAATCGCAAAACCTGGATTGACGAAGAAAAAGATGATGTTGTGTGTGTGTGTGGGGTGGGACTGGAAGGGAATCGTTCACTATGAGCTGTTATCGTCCAATCAAACAATTAATTCCGAACTCTACTGTGAACAACTGCGGAGATTACAACAAACAATTGAGAGGAAGCGGCCAGAATTAATCAATAGGAGAGGTGTCGTCTTCCATGACAACGCGACCACACACATCTTTGATGACTCAGCAAAAATTGCGAGAGCTTGGCTGGGAAGTTTTAATGCATTCACCGTATAGTCCTGACATAGCACCTTCAGACTATCATTTGTTTAGGTGTCTGTAGAACTCTCTTAATGGTGTAAAGCTAGCTTCAAAAGAGGCCTGTGAAAATCACTTGAAGCAGTTTTTCGATCAGAAACCACAGAAGTTCTATTATGATGGAATTATGGCTCTGCCCCAAAATATTATGGAAAATAATAGAGCATATTTGGTTTAAATAAATTGATTTCAATACTCTAAGAAAAACACTTTAATTTTATTATATTAAAAAATTACCATGAATTTTTTCCCATACCCAATATAAAGAAAATATCTTTTCTTTCGTACGTTTTTCGAATGTATTTACAATTGGCAATTTTTAGATCGGTCCTCATTTTTTGCCGCCACGTCTCAGCGCACAGGCGTATAGAGAGTTTTTAGAAAATGATTTACCAGTGCTTCTCGAGTACGTTCCTCTCTTTTTCGCCAAACGCTGATTTATTAGCATGATGGAGCTCTCGCACATTTCTCCCATCAAATAAGACAAATATTAGACGCGTGTTTTCCGGAGAACTGGATGGGTCGTGTTGATCCGATTCCTTGGTCGGCAAGGCCGTCAGATTTAAACGTGCTTGATTACTTTGTTTGGGTCATATAAAAGATTTAATCGAGCATAGGCGTGATGGCATTGAACATGAAATACGCGATGAAATCATGGCGGCCTTTAATACCATTACGCCGGTCATGATGCAATGCGGCAACTAGTTCGAAGAGCCGAACTCTGTTCACAAGCCCGAGGAAGGCATTTCGAACAATGTTGCATTAAACAATGAGAGTGGATTAGACTGGGGCAAACCACTTAAAAAAAAAATGCACCAAGCTACCTCAAGATGTGGAAACGATAGCGTTTTCTTAATATTTAAAATGTTTACATTTTCGAAAGAATATGAGTAGCGTCTGCATTGCACATCTCATCGCATTCTGTAGTTTGATTTTTTTATTACATCCAAAGAAAAATTTCTTCAAAGAAATGTTTCTTCAAAGAAATGTTTCTTTACTATTCGATTAAGAAAACATTTCTTTGATTTGAATGTCATTTCTTTGATTTAAACATAATTTTTTCAAATTAAAAAAATTTTTTCTTTAACCGTGTAACAAAGAAACATTTTTTTAAATCGAAGAAACCTTTCTATGGGTGTATAACATAAATAGTAGTTTTTAATTACACTTAATTTTTTTGCCTTACAAAATGATCTCGTAATTAATAATTAATTGTAAGTACATTGCAAATCCAATATTCTTTCAGCTGAAACTCTTATTTTTTATTTTTTAAATCATTAAATACAATTGAACGTATTAATTATGTTATTTTATATCACTGTTAGAAATATTTTAATGAATTTTAAGTAACGTGTAACGGAAGCTTGTGGTCATGCAGTAATTGAAAAGAATTGAATAATATAATTGAAAATTGAGTTACACTAGTCTTAAATGTAATGAACGTGCGCATTAGATTTAATAAATTATAAAAAGTAATTTAAGTGTTAGTGAAATGTAAGGGATCTGCGACTTAAAATATAATAAACGCGTTAATAAAGTGTAAGAAATGTACTGAAAAAGAATGAGTGAATGAACTCTAACCAGGAAAGGGACACTGTCGTCCTTCGATTTTAATTTAATGCCCGTATTCATAGTCAGGCCTTATATTTAAGGCTTCCTTAAATTTATTTTCAGATACTCTACAAATTATTTCACTGGTTATTGAACATCTAAAGATAAATTTAAGGAAGCCTTAAGTACAAGGTCTATGAAAAGAAAAATTTTTTTCTTTATAAAAAATAACTATTATTATAAAAATTTATTAAAAAAGTTTTTTTTATTGTAGTTCTAAAGTACTGTTGAAGTCATTCTATTTTCATTCTTGAAAATTTTTTTCTATCTTTTCTCTAGTTCCAGCGACATTCGCTTCGAAAGAGAAAAATCAATTCGAAAGAGAAACATCGATTTTTCCAATGATATTCGCTACAAAAGAGAAAAATCAATTTTTTTCCAAGGAGTATTTCACCCTTTAAAAGCACGTATAAGAAAATACGTGTTGCTTATTTTTATCTAGAGAATAACATACTGCTCATTAAAATCGGATTCCTTGTAAGTTACAGATTTTTTAAATGTAATGAACATAGGCACTAAATTTGATGGATAGTTTAAATAAACTAGAAAATAAACTAAAACACTCAATTTTCAATTAGTGTTTTTCAATACACTTAAGTTTTCAGTTATTACAAACTTAAATATCTCATTAACGTATATATAAATAATCTTTTCAGTGATAGAAAATTTAAATTTTATTCATCAGTGAACATTAAAGATTAATAAAATTTAAGAACGTTTTTAATAATGTACAATTAAATTTATTAAACGCAGAAGCAAGAAACATGTTAAAAAAAACCTCAATCAAATGCGTCATTATACATGGAAAAATAATACATCTGGATTTACAATGTAGCGGCTATCTTATATTATAATTTCAGTATACATGCATTAACATGTCAAAAAATAAAACTCCGATTAAATATAGCATAAAACGACGCGATACCTCCGACGAAATGTATCTCGAAGCGTAATTAAATAGAAATATCGTATAATAAAGCAAGCGGAAAGATATCGCGATGATTAGCATACGCTTTGCTCTAATTAATTACATTGCTTAACATATCTATAATTGTGTTAAAACGTATTTAATCGTGCTAAATAACGCGATTTATAATGATAAGAAATGTAAAAACTTCAGCTAAAATAACATTTTTGGATAGTGTAAACACGATGTGGCGAAACACATAGAATCGCTATGTTAGGCTGTGCTAGGCAACGAAGCGCTACTTCCCTCTCCCTGCACGCCGCCGCCGCCGCCGCCGCTCGAATGGACTGTCCTACGAATTCGCGCGGCGTGGCTTAATCGCATATTGGCTTAGACATTTCCTTTTCTAATTCGAAAACTATAGCGAATATCTCAAAATAGTATAAGAATTTTTTGTTTCCTTTGATCCATTCTCCGCCCCCAATGTGATCCATCTTAAGAGACACTCTATATGTGTATAATACAATTAAATAAACATATTGTGTATCGTTACATGCGTTGTATATTTTTTTTTACTAAAGCGGTATATAAGGAATTTCCTGGAATTAACGACATTATATTTGGAAGACAAATCTTGATTATACCAAGCTTTCTTTCGTTTAAAGAAAATCAATAAGAGTAAAGCTGAAATTTTAGATGAAGATGCTAGCAATAAAGAAGGCACCGCTAAAAAAGAATTTTTGAAGAAGGAGATACCGAAATTTCTGCCTCAAAAAAGTTCTGCCTCATCAATAGAAAATAAAAAGAATTAAAAGGCCACAAAAAAGTGTATCATTATTTTATTATTGCGTTAAAAATTGTGCTGGATGACGAATGGCTCCGTATGAAAACAGTTGACTCGTAACTACGAATTAGCGAATATTTAAATCCAAATCTAATCATCCCATATATCTCGGTTTAGAAATTTTATTATTAGTTTATTATAATGATCGGAGAATTAAAGATTGTGAGTAAACATAAATATGTGTTGTATATAAATATTGTAGTACATACACAATATAAATATATATACATACAGTTTAAATATGTACTATATGACAACTTACGCTATAGAGAGGCTCCTGAGCCAGAGCGTGAACGCTCGGCGGTTCGACCGTCGAGTCTCAAGCGGTGGGACCGGAATTTGTCCGAAATGTAAATCTTTGCGAGCACTGAATTAATTAATAGACATATGGAAAGCTGTCGTCAATTAATTATAAATCTATTATGGATTTTCTGCAATATAGCAGTGTTATGTCCAAGCATATATGGAGGTGAGGGAGTGAACGCAACTGAATTATTAGACCGATTTGATCGTGGCTCCGGATCGCAAGGGAACTATGGGGAAGGATGCAAATCGGGAGGCACTTCGCTTCGTCTTGAGGCTTCTAACGAGTCGAATGGAGAACGAAGTGAAAACCTCAACTTGTGCTCCGCTAAACGGACACATGAGTTGGACGTATTTTTAATTTAAAGGACTCAAACTAAGTCAGTGTGCCGGGCGCACTTTAACACCAGTATGTCCGTGCCTTGGCTTTCGGTCATGTAACTTAATCCAAGTGTTCGGGAAGAAGGCGAAGTGCAACCGCGGGAGAGCTTACAATAAATACAAGGAGAGGTTTTTCAAATTAACAAACGAGAGTTTAATTTAATAATACTATAATAATAATAATATTTAGTAATACATTTTTCTTAAGTATAAAAATCCTTTGGTTCTCTATTCTGAAATATATCGTATGCATTTATGTATGTGTGTGGAAAGAGAGTTGTGTATGCGGACGTTATTTTGAGTGTGGAGAATTTGAAAGGAGGAGGGAAAAATTAAAGTTGGGTAAGCATGGAGAGAAAGAGGATCGATGGGAATAAGAGATGATATGAGGACTGAAAATAGGCAAGTGGATCCTGCGATACTAACTATCACTCGATAGTGGTTGTTAATGGGAATAAAGTAGGATATATATTCAATAACTAATGGGCGTTATGAAAGAGAAAAGGAAGATGATTAGCGGGAGAATAATCGTCAGATTGAATTGGAGGAATTGAGGGTGGTATGCGAGACGGGAAATTCTTCAATCGGGGTGATATCGGAACAGGAAAAGGATTGGACGGGAAGAAGAAGTCTGGGAACAGATCGGAGACAGGGGAGTAAGAAATTTCTAATAGCGATGATAGAATATCGATACTGGAGACTGAATGACCGGATGATCTGTTCTTGAGTAGATGCTTGAATTAACGGAAATTGTTTTCACGAGTTTTCCACGAGTTTCGCGAGTTTTCTCGCGAGTTTTCTCGCAGTGTTAGAGCGGACACGGAGGGTGAGTCGACGCGCGTTGTTAATCTTCGCTAGGTATGATGATGAGGAGCAGAAGAACTGCGTGAATGCATTAAAAATTTAGTCGTCCTTAAAAAAGGACCATACAAGAAAAGGAAGGACCATCCAATGTACTGCAGCGAAATCGAAAACTTACTTGGGGATAGCAATGTATAGGATGCCCGAGAGACCGTCGGAGAGGGTGCCGTCGATTGTGGGATGCTGGGCGCCAAGTCTGCTTCGTTAATTTCCCCGATCAGGCAGTGCCGTTGGTCTTAAGTTGATAGTATGATTTTGCACTGACTCTACTGAAGAAAAAGGAAAGAATTGGATGAAATCTTTTTCAAATGTTTCGACAATATACCCACTTCCCAAAACTCAGAGAAAAATCACGTGCAGTATGTCAAGAAAACGCACATGCAGCGTCTACTAACACGAGACCACTCAGTATCTATCTCTGAACGTCGCGTATCGCTTCTTAGATTTTGTGATCATGGACTCGTGAGAATTGTCCGCGATTTGATCGTTAAAAAATATCTTGGCGCCGGATTTTACTTCCAATAACATATTTATTATTATTTTAGTCGCAGTGTCCGAGAGGCACAGACTCGGTGTTTTTTTGATCCCTCCGCTCGTGCATGTACACCGATTTTTAGTTTATCTTGGCGACATTTACGAGATACTGGATTCTTCATTTTAGATTTTTGTGTGAGAAAAGAAAATTTTTAATTTTCTCTAGGCTATAACGCTCATCTTGTGCGTTATTCGCAGTTTTCTTTTTATTTTAATGAATTCCAGATCTCTACGAAAGAAGAGAGTCGTGAGAGTTCGCTAGACGTAACAGCAGATTATGAGAAGGAAGTACATTCTTAAATAGCATGTCGTTAGCGCATTTTAATTTATTAATGCTTATTATGCAAAAGGATGTTCAAAATGTCATTTTTTTTGTTTAAAGTTCCTCTTAACATAGCATGTTAACATTGATATCTTATATAACATGTAATGATAAATCATCTTGCATGATCATTCTTATAAAAAATTTATAATTAGAAAGTATAATATGAGAACTTGGAAGTGCTCGGATGGAAACAATTATTACAAAAAAAGCGTGTATATTTTTAGTTGATTATTTAGAATGCATAAAAATTTAATTTTTTATTAACGTATAATTGCTAAAATATTATGCGCTCATTATTTACGTTGTTTTATTTATTTGCATTCGTGTCGTATCCATGAGAGATTGCGTCGCGGTCGCCGCGAGTGCGCGTTTCACCGCCTCTTTCTCCCAACGGGAGAAGAGAGCGTGAACGCGGCGGAATTGCTCGGGCGACACGGAGAGAAATGTGTTCGAATACGCTCTCTCGCGCGCAGGTCACGTAGGATCCACGCGCAAATACCGTCAATTCCATAATTTCTCTGTGTCCATACAGTCTCCGACTGCTGCGCGCTTGCGAAATCGCGCCACGTAAGATGACAAGTATCTCTGCACACAGAGCAGGACCTTCGGAACATTAATGATCCTTCCGCAGGTTTCATACGGAAACCTTGTTACGACTTTTACTTCCTCTAAATGATCAAGTTTAGTCATCTTCCCGGCAACATTGGCAATGCCGATGCATTGCCGCACATCAGTTCGAAGACTTCACTAAATCATTCAATCGGTAGTAGCGACGGGCGGTATGTACAAAGGATAGGAACGTAATCAATGCGAGCTCATGACTCGCGCTTACGGAGAATTCCTCGTTCATGGGGAACAATTGCAAGCTTCAATCCGTAGCACGAAGGAGGTTCAGCGGGTTACCCGGGCCTTTCGGCCAGGGAACACACGCTGATTTCTTCAGTGTAGCGCGCGTGCGGTCCTAAAAAGGGCCGCATCTAAGGGCATCACAGACTGTTATTGCTCAATCTCGTGCGGCTAGAAGCCGCCTGTCCCTCTAAGAAGATTGTTTGTAGGTTAGTAGTAAAAACCCATCGATCGAAGCCGGAGACTTTCGTGATAAGATATGCTTATTTAGCAGGCTAGAGTCTCTCGTTATCGGAATTAACCAGACAAATCGCTCCACCAACTAAGAATGCACCACTATCCACCGAATCAAGAAAAAGCTCAATCTGTCAATCCTTCCGGTGTCTGGGCCTGGTGAGATTTCCCGTGTTGAGTTAAATTAAGCCGCAGGCTCCACTCCTGGTGGTGTCTCTTCCGTCAATTCCTTTAAGTTTCAACTTTGCAACTATATTTCCCCTGGAACCCAAAAATTTTGGTTTCCCAGAAGCTGCCCGTTGAGTCATCGGAGGAATTTCGGCGGATCGCTAGCTGGCATCGTTTATGGTTAGAACTGGGGCGGTATCTGATTGCCTTCGAACCTCTAACCTTTCGTTCTTGATTACATTTCTTGAAAACATTTTTGGCAAATGCTTTCGCTTCTATTCGTCTTGCGACGATCCAAGAATTTCTCTATCGTCGCAATACGAATATTCCCATCAATCCCTATTAATCATTATCTTGAGATTTCGAAAACCAACAAAATAGAACCGAGGTCCTTCCATTATTCCACGCAGTATTCAGGCGATAGCCTGCTTTAAACACTCTAATTTGTTCAAAGTAAATGTACCGGCCTGATTCGACACTCAGTAAAGAGCATCGCGACGGGATATTAGTTGAGTCGACTAAGCCCATCGTAGTACGTAGTAGGTAAGACGCGTCACACCTACATTCCACATTACGCCAGTTAAACACCGCGAATAGTGAACCGACGGTGTGCGACACAGATTCAACTATGAGCTTTTTAATCGCAACAATTTTAATATATGCTGTTGGAGTTGGAATTACTATGGCTGCTGGCATCAGATTTGTCCTTCAATGGATCCTCATTAAAGGATTTATATACATATATATATAAATATATTTCGTATCTAGCACAGCAAACGCGATAACCGCGCAGCAAACGCTGTGTATAGGTATGGTCCGTGTTTCAAACGAATTTCGTTTTTGTCGTAGCAAACACCGTACGATTTACTCGCACATCGAAGAGCTCTGCTCTTCCATTGCGGGACTTGTAATATTTTTTGGAGAAGCAAACGCTTAGCTCCGTATGACACTTCTTATAATACGCAACCGACGTGCCAGGCGACGCATGGCTAGATCGACAAAGCGATGGACGGTACCTTCGGACACGAAATTCGACTAGGTCCCACGCGGCGTGTTTTTTTTAGTCGTGACACGAAACAGCCGAATAGAAATTCGGCTGTTTCATGCGGTGTGTTGCTGTCGAGACCTCCGGACACAAAATTCAGTTAAGTTCTACGCGGCGTGTTGCTTTGCCTTCGTGTTTTTGTCCTGTGTAGGGTCTCGTCCATCCGATAAGACGAATCTCCAAGCCGAGGGCTGAGTCTCAACAGATCGCAGCATGGTAATTGCTCTACCGAGTACATCACCCTGCCAGGTAAATCGTCTACAGATGATTCCGAGTCTCGATATCGAACTCGCGAAACTCATGTTAGGCGTAGCAGTGAGATCCCGACGACGGGCGATGGCGCTGTACGGCAAATCGGGCTTGTGCGATGTCCGGTTCGTGGACTGGTCGCCTAGTAGTGTCACATTGTTTTGAGCCTTTCGACTCACGAGACTTCTAGAGATATCACTGCCACCTTTGACTACAGAGGATATGGCATTAGAGGCGTTCAGGCATAATCCCACGGATGATAACTTCGCACTACCAGCCGCTCGATCGAGTGCGTGAATCAAGTCGGAACCTGCGGTTCTTCTTGTACTGAGCAGGATTACTATCGCAATGATTAGTCATCAGTAGGATAAAACTAATCTATCTCACGACGGTTTAAATCCAGCTCACGTTCCCCAGGTAAACAATCCGACGCTTGGCGAATTCTGCTTCGCAATGATAGGAAGAGCAGACATCGAAAGTAACGTCGCTATGAGCGTTTGGCCGCCACAAGCTAGTATCCCTCTGGTAACTTTTCTGAAAACCTCTTCAAGCCAAAAGGATCGATAAGCCGTTTCTCTTTCGCAGTCTCTCTGCGTACTGAACATTGAAATCAAGCCAGCTTTTGCCCTTTTGCTCTACGTGAGATTTCTGTCCTCGCTAAACTGGCCTTAGGACATCTATTCTTTGACAGATGTATCGCCCCAGTCAAACTCCTTGCCTGGTAGTGTCCTCGAATCGGATCACGCGGGAGTATCATCGGCGATCGGCCGAGGCTTCACTCTGACATGAAGCCCTCGGTGTACGCGCTCCGCCCAACTGAATGAGTAAGGAATGATGAAAGTAGTGGTATTTCATCGGCGATGTTGCCATCTCCCACTTATGCTACACCTATCATGTCTCCTTACAGTGCCAGACTAGAGTCAGTAAGCTCAACAAGATCTTTTCTTCCCACTAATTTTCCAAGCCCGTTTCCTTGGCGGTAGTTTCGCTAGATAGTAGATAGGGACAGTGGGAATCTCGTTAATCCATTCATGCGCGTCACTAATTAGATGACGAGGCATTTGACTATTTTCTGCGCAGCGTTTTCTGCCGCGGACTTTCCACCTTTGTGTCTGACGTGGTCTCCAGTAACAACAGAGTTACGGCTATTGAAGCGAGTTTTGCCAATGGTGCTCCTTGTTTGCACGTAATTCCCAACAAATACGAGATACCACTATACCCTCCCTCCCATTCTTGCTCAATTCATCCAGACTCCCGATCCAAGGTGCGAAATCAGCCAGGAAACTTTTTCGGGAATGAAAAAATTAGTTTCTAACAGAGTTCTTATTGAGGAAAACGGGTATCAGCCGAACTCGCTAATGCGATGTTCGTTACCGGCAAAAACGTCGTGGAGGTTCCCGCCCGAAGATCATGCCCGGTCTGTAAAGGCACGTCCTCGCTCTGCCATCGTGGTCCTTTTTCTCGACATTTGGCCTTACGATTCGCACTCTCAGTCATTTAATAAATAATAACTTAATAAATAATAAATAAATAAATAAATAAATATGTACGATCACACACTTATGCACAACCACATGGCAATCTTATAAACCGAGATTTCCCTCTTTGTCATTTGGTAAAATTGGTCGGAACAGGCGGGTATAAAAGGTCCGCCTGCCCGACATCTAAAATGTAGTCAGTTCAAAAACCTCGGTATAATCTGCCTGACTTCAGGATCGTGGGATTGTAAAGCCACGCATTCCCAAACTTGTCATTAGTGAGAGACTTAATTAATTTTCCTTGCGCCAGAGCTGCCCATGATGCGAGCTTTTGCTTTCTTATCGTGTTCTTATATGCCTTTATGCTATCCATTGACAGTTTATTTTTGCGGAAGTCACTAGGCTCTTGAGACGGTTCACTATGCCTGTCGACTCCGCTAGAGCTCGCATTACTCATTTGATTGTATAAATTTTAATCCCGCCCTGCTGGGGGCGGAATTAAGCTAGGGGCGGGATTAAGCTGGAACTCATCACCAAAGCTTCGAAAACCCTAGTCCTCCGACTCTCTTGTCGCTATATATTAATCTGTTCGCCACGGATTGCGGCAAGTGATAAATGTCTTTGATCACTATCTGTAACTTCTGGTCGAGTTGCCTAAGTGTGATTACTGGTAGCGTAGCCAGTACCAACTGATATAGGTAGTGCGGAACTACGTGGAGATCAAGTTTACCTTTTGATTTCAGCGCTAGCCTCTTAATTCTTTTTAGCGCTGTGCAGAGGTTACCCTCCAGGCCCTTAATATCAATTCCAGCCCAAGGAGATATATTCTCATACAAGGTATTTAAGTGTAGTACCTGCATCCGCGTACGGTATAGACTTTCCACTCGTTAGTGTCAGCACGGAATCTGCTAGGTACTAGAAGTGTTTGGTTGTGATGCGAAAAGCCGAGCATTTTGCTGCAGAAATGCTCATACTTAGCCTCCTTAGGTAGTTCTCCACACACTTAAGCAGAGCTTTGTGGCTTTCAGCGCGGTTTTTGCTGTTAATATCAAATCATCCATAAATGCCAGTACTGAAACGCCTATTTCTTCTCTAATTTGATATCCCGGCTGACTCTCCAGTGTCCTAAGCATAGGCATCACTAGATTGAATAACAGTGATGAGAGAGGATCCCCCTGCTTGATCTCGCGCTGGAGTTGGATGTTAATAATGTCCTGTTTGTTTGATATTTTCATGCATATCCTTATAGGAGTCTATCACGAGCTGCACTATTAGCTCGGGTAGCGTCTTTTTCTGCAGGGCAGCTCCAATGACTTCGTGTGGAATAATATCGAAAGCCTTGGAGATGTCCAACTGCATGACCAGATCTTCTGTCGTTTTAGATTCCTTTCACAATTCGCTCAGGATGTGCACATTATTAAAGCACCCTGTTTCTGATATAAAGCCTTTTTGGTGAAGTGTCATCGATACGCTATTTTCAGTTTCTAATCGACGATCTCCCAGTATAATCGTGACAGAATTGAACTGATGGTAATAGGCCGATAATTCGTGATCTTGCTCTTATCTTGTCCGTCTTTGGGCAAGAATGTCGTTTTATTTATCCTCCAAGCTACTGATTGATAGGACCTGATCATTATTAAGTTGAACCAGAGTCGGAGAATTTCAATGTCCGCCAAACGACTTACATCTTTTGCATAATCTGTCCGGATCCGGCGCCATATTAGTCTTTGTTCGGGTGATCCGGTTTCTTATTTCTTTCATCGAGATCAGGATAATTACTCCAGTCAAAGTTTTGGCTTTGCTTCTCCAAATTCTTGAGGATTGATTTGAGGCTTCATGCTCTACAACGAGATGTACAGATTCTTAACATCATTTGTTTATTACCGATTCCTCAGTCCAGTCCCCATGTTCTCCCTTACATACTCAGCCAGTAGGTCTGAATTTTTCCTGTACAATTCTTGAGCATATCTATACTGCTTTTTGTTTTTGGGTTTGCGTTTATTCCTCTTAGCCGTTTCGCTTCTTCCTTTGAATAAATCACTAACGGCGTCATCCGCTTCCTCCATCTGCTCTTTCGGAGGCAGTATTCTCTTGTCATTAACGATCTCAATCAGGGCTCTTCTGAACAGTAAGCTGCCTTGGACGGAATAGCGTCGGGAGGAGGGGGGAGGGGAGGAGAGGTTCAGTTTGTAGGATCTTTGTCGCTACTCCCTCTCTCCAGTCTGCTTCTGAAAGAGAGTCCGAGGCCTTCTTTCAGCACCGCCGTGTCAGTACTTGCTTAACTTATTTCATTCCCATCGAGATGTGGCGGATCCCCGAGAGGAGTAGGCAACTCATATACCTCCTCGGGCACATCTATTATTTCTATCACCTCTGGTGGCTCTCCCGCCACAGATTCATCTGTGGCCGATTCCACTTGCTCCACGCTGCCAAAATTTTGTCTCTTCTTTTATACGACAATGTAGTCCTCTTGTCTCTGATCTGTTTGCTTGTCTTATCAGACATGAACGGCAGCAACGCATTGGCACGTTGCGTTCCTCTCTAAACTGTATCTCAAGATTGAGCATCCGATTTTCTTCATCTTCTGTGAAGACTTTTAATTTTCAAGATGCTTGCTTACTTCTAGTTGCCCCACCAGTGCGTGCCACATTTTTAGCCATCGGATGCTCGTGCCTCTCATGTTGTGAGAGACCTGACTTCGTTTGGAATACTTTCCCACACAGTGTGCAGGTTTCGTTACTCACTGGAGGCGGCTTAGGGACAGTGCACTTTGGCAAACTGCCGGATGTTTGGACGTATAAATTTTACCGCATTTCTACCACACATAGCACACTTCTATATCGCCATGGCGCTCCGCAGCGTGCTTAATCTCATCCTTAAGATGAAGCGCCATAAAATTTCTCTTGTCATTGTCTTTGCAGACTTGGCAGCTTCTCCGTTCAAACGGAATCCGCCATATCTCATAACTCGTTTTTCGCGCCTTTAAGTCACCAGTGGTCTCCTATCGGCTCATTGAGGGAACGGGACTGCCCCCCCCCCCGTCCGAAGCACTTCTCAATCTTTAGCGTTCTCAATATTTAGCGTTTGAAAGAATCATTTCAGGGCTAATTCCTGGAATGCGTGTTTCCTAATATGTAACTAATATCGATGGAGCCGATATAGTCGGCTCGAGCTCTAGGTACGCCACGGAAAAAAATTTTCCTCTCCGGAATTGACCGGTAGCGACCCTCGCTTGCCCGCGAGTCGGGGAAACGCTTGTGTATCGTCTTAACCTCGTTAGCCCTCTTTCGAATTTCATCTACTCGAGGTTACCGGCAGGAACCATAGGATCTGAGATTCGATTTGGCTATGAGAGGCTATGCCATTTTCAGATAAAGTGATGCTTCAGCAGCTGTAACTATGACTCTTTCAATCACGGCCGTAATGAGGCTTTGCGGCACAGTGTACTTAATATATCCAACAAGTTGGCGACGCACGGCGGCCCAACTCGGATGCTGGAGCTTAAGTTCGCACGCGGCTTGTTGCTTTTCGGCTCGGCCATTCACGCCTAAGTTCTCTGGCGGCGTGTTGCTTTCCGCGGCGTGTTGCTTTTGCAAATAGCGGCGGCATATTGCTTCCAATCATTGCTTAGAGGATGCTGCACCTCCCTCTTTCTTATTTAGGTAGCAAATATCTTTGCGGCGATTTTGGGCACCAACGGATCCGACAAATTGTCAGGTCGAATGGTGATTCCTATCGCCAGCGCATCCACCCTCACCACAGACAGTACAACGCAGTGAGAAGCTTCAATGCTCTTAGGTCGTCTCTTACACGCAACCATGCTCGGTGCAGACTAGTCGACCGGAAGGGGTATACTGTATGCCTCCCAGAGAGGCGCTCTCCGGCCGCAAAAGTCCATGTGAGCCAATCGGCTCCCGAACAAAGCCACATGCATGCCTAGAGACGGCTCATAAAGATCGAGATCCACCTGCTGAGGTGAGTAGGATGAGTTCAAACACTTCAGCATGGGGCAGAGACTCGATCTGGTATTTGCTACTTTGGCAAGATTGTTACTCCTCCTATTTAGGGAAGACTCTTTGCTTTCATATTCTGGCTAGGCTGGCTCTTGATACGCTTCCAGCACAGTTGAATCTGCTTGTAATTTTGGCTGGTTCTTGATAAAATTTTTGACAAGGCTGTTTTTTCACAAAGTAAATTTGGTTGTGCGTCGGTGAAAGCAACCGCCGCCGCCTGCGATAGGAATTGCTGAGGCCGCTTAATTATTAATGATAGGAATTGATATCCATAATGATAGCACGTCACTAATTAAATAACGAGGCATTTGACTTTTTTTTTTCAATCATACTACAATATATTGTATCTATAATATTATACTACTTGACTAGTATTAAGCGGGTTTAGACTCGCACCAACTCCTGAACCACTCCCAAGCACCTCCCGTAGTTCAAATTTCTATTGTCGTGGTCTTGTTGATTAGATGGAAACATGCCAGACCTCCAATCAATACACGATATCACTTTCAGCGCGTCCTTTTTCAGGATTCCCAGCTCGGTCAAACTGTTTGCTTAGTCCTTACTCTAGATGTCTCTCTAAGACAATGTGATAGTTGAAAATATGACTTTATCAATATGATACTTAGTCTTAATCTCATCCTCGAGTTGGTTGTACTCAACTTTCCGCTTATGCGCTCTATCTAAGTTCTGGGCGTCGATCACAACCACCATCCTTCCCAATTTACCCAGAATATCTGGCATCTTTAATCTATCTGAGGATCTGGATTGTGGTTCTATGTGGACCTCATACCACATCTCTGGAGAGCCACGCAATTGATGCATTTGAGCCGAGCATTGAAAGACAAACGGCCGCAATACAACGAGAGACACGATAAAGTGATTTTGCAGCATGACAATGCTCGATCCATGTTGCGAAAGTGGTCAAGACATACTTGGAAACGGTGAAATGGGAAGTCCTACCCGCCGTATTCTCCAGACGCTCCCTCTGACTATCACTTGTTTCGATCAATGGCACACGGCCTGGCTGATCAGCACTTCCGGTCTTATGAAGAAGTAAAAAATTGGATCGATTCGTGAATAGCCTCAAAAGATGACCAGTTTTTTCGACGCGGGATACGCTACCCGAAAGATGGGAGAAAGTAGTGGCCAACGATGGACAATACTTTGAATCATAAATGTATAACCAGTTTTTTACAATAAAGCCTCGAATTTCGGAAAAAAAACGGCGGAAGCAAAAAGTTTTACACCTAATAATAGCACGATCTCCCTGCTTCGCGTACGTCATCCAATGAATATCTGGTCCATCAGCATTATCTAAATTTATGATACTGTTCTGTTTTCGATACATTCTCCTTGTTGGTAAGGTAATACGCATAAATATCTTCAAAATATGGAATAGACACACGTTTTGCCAGTTGTACGTTGGTAGTTATATCCTTCGATAATTTTGACAACTTTTTAGCGTTTTTTTAAATCTTTTATTTTTTCCGTTGTGACTCCTCGTTCACGCTTATATGGAGCGAGATAAACTCTATGATCTTCCATGACGTGAATAGAATGTTTCGAATTCTTCCAACTGACGTTGCGCGGTTTTATTATCGTTTATAGCTTTTGCGACTCCTGCCGCGCCTCTGACCAACGAGCTGAAGACTCAATAGCGGTAGAATAGATATCACGTTTTGCTACTGGTAATATTTGTTTTTTCGTCAGCTTTTTCTTCGTTTTCATTCTCCAATAATAATGATGTATTACCATCGCTTCCAAATTCTATTTTTGTCTTCGATGACATGGCATGCGATCAGCAAGACGCGATCAGAGAATACTTTGTGATGAATCGACGCGGACGTCGACTGCTTTTATTTGTGTCAGACATACGCAAAGATACCAAAGCATCTTGTACGTGATAATGCAAAATAATGCTGTTGATTCTGTTCAAACAGAACGTATCAATTTGAAACATGTATACAATGATCATGTAAACACTGACATGTCTTACGAGAATTTTTGTTAACTGTGTCGTTGCTGTTGGCAACAGTATGGATTCGTAGTCACAAATAAAGACAGTGCGCTTACGAAAGCACGATACAGAAAAGGATTTAATGAGTATGTGATACTTTAACGTTAGTTAATCGTTGTCAATACCATACGTCTACTACACAACATTTCCTTCTGAATGCAACATGAATAATAACAAAGAGCTCAAGGATCGTGAGAGGGTAACGAAACAAATTGCGAAAATGAGTGAATTGATTCGTAAAAAATACCATGTTTTAAAAATTGATAAAATAGAGGAAGATATAGCATTGGAGAAATACTTTAAGCCTATTGTCGAACCTCTAAAATAGATTGTCGAGAACATCATTAATGATGAATCTCAATCAATTAAGAAAGAAGTGTTGTAAACGATAAAAATATTAAGAAATGAAAACCTGAAGATAATAAAGATGTTCATAACGATGAAGATGATAATGATGGTGATGATCTCTGAATGAATAATTCACTTCAATTAACATCGTCGTCTAAAAAGCAAAACAAAAGAATCGAATATTTACGTTGAATTCAAATTATGCGTGGTCATTTGGTCATAATCGCACTTTTGTTTTCATTTTTCATTAAACCGGGAATTTTTTATTTACTAGCGGAACATCGTAAGCATTGTCGATCGCGTAATCGCTTGTTTCGAATCTATTGATATCGTGTTTCATAACAACGTAGATATCGTTGCATTCGATGTGATAAATAAGGCTGTTCATGTACATAATTTTACATTTTTCATGAAAGAGCGGTAACATGTACTCGTGGTGAAATTCGTATAAACACATTTTAGATATATCGAAGATGCATACCTATGTACCATGGTATCGATTTGTCGAACTTCACCTCGAGTTTCCACATTTCTATCGCGACTAAGTTCTCGAAAAAAATGCTTCTATTATGAAAGTTTGGTTTTGCGATCATTGCCTCTAATCTTTCATCCCAATGCATTACGAGTCGCACATGGTTACGTATATTCTCCATAGTCTTGCTAAAAATCGCGTTGTTCATTAATTTGAATAAATTTTTCTCGAACTTATTCTTTGCTAAAGTTCTAAAATTTGTATTGAGTTCGATATACTCGCGAAGCCATGTAGATTGCACGAATTGCAGTATACGATATATCTTTGTAATGCGAACGAATACATTTCTGCAGATTGTGATAATGTATGACGTAATATTTTTATCATATAATGTCGCAAGGAGCTCTTCTCTCGCTTGCCGAGTAAGTTTTCGCGCATTGGACAAAACGATAGATCGGAGTGCGCATCATGGTTACGGATATTCCAAATCAATCTCGAGAATGTAACCCATCGGTGAATCTAACGTGATATTCATAACATCAAAATTGTCTACGTTGACCTAGCGAAAATCAGCGTATGTGGTTGACACATTGCCCAACCATACAGGTTGTTGACATCATAGTACATTAGGTACGTCGGTTTCGATGGATTAAGTACATGGTTTCGATGGATTGTATGTACTTATTGTTGGCCTGCGCATACTTGTTTGAACATTGACTCTGACCGCCACGTATATCATGTTCGATGAAAAGAACCATGTCAATATCGGTAAGAAGTTCGAAATTGACGCGAATATATTTCAACATCGCGTCCCATGTAAAATGTGTATAATGCGCAGGATCAAGTCCATAACTCGTGATGCATCCTGAAAATTCTCAAATATATCGGCCAACAACAATACATCTGTTTTTAAGTATAGGTTGCTATATTCACCGAAAGTTCGAATGGAGAATCGCTGTCATACATTCACGGCATGCGCATAATCGCTTTCGGATACGATACCACCTGTCACTTTCGGATACGATACCACCTGTCACCTGAACTATAAAAAGATTCGCGTGATGATAACTCAGCTTCCTCCAACTTTTCGACACAACATATGGAAATATCATACGGAAATATACCTTTTCACGTTAATAAATTGAAGTTTTCTGCGAATAAATTAAAAAATTCACGCTGCATTATCCGTAGTTATTTTTATCGAGATACGATGCCAATTTTTCTAAACTTGTTGCGAAAAATTTAAACGAATTAATAAAACATAATTTTATACAAATTTTCTTTTGATCATTTTTGTTTAGTGCTATCGACATATTTCGTAAACGAAATATATTTTTCTTTTGTTATCGATAATAAATCTACATATCCTTCGTAAGTGGTGGTTGTTTCTTTGATGATGAAATGTGCGTCGTATTCCGATAAATTATGAAAAACTATGGGAATCAATGAATCTTTGTAATTTAAGTTGCAATTTAAATGCACGGGGCCTCTATATATCGCTCGGTGAGATGGCAATGATCGCGTACCCGTATATCATCTTTTGCGAACTGTTCCTCACACACATGACAATACGTATCGGTGTTAAATTTTATCCAATCGTTTCTCGTAAAATCTGCCATGGAAACGTTAGTGGATAAGATAGTTTTGATATTATATGCTAAATTTTTTAGTTCTTTGGCGAACCATGCTATGCAATCGTTATCACGAAACCGATACTTCGACAGCGAATCATCGTACGAGCAATGAATATAGTATGCTATACTAAAAACCTGATGATATTGGTATGATATTGGTACATGTAACTTAATATTTCCATATTTTCCTTTTCCATCATTTCTAGAGTGCATTCCAGGTCAGCATATATGACAAATAAGACGCGTTCCTTTCTGCAATAATTGCTGAAACTTAACCACTTGTCCTCACTGGGCAACCGGATCGCGCAATTGTTAAATTTTCCGCAGTCTGCTATGTGGATCTCTAGATCTAAAATAATGCATCTGGAAAATAACATAAATTTTTATTATTATTTTATATATTAATTTTATATATTAATTTTTATTATTATTTATATATTATATAAGAATGTTGCTGAAAATATTTATAATTTTTTTTAAATGTATACGAATCTATTACAGAAATATTCTATTCTTTCTTGTTGTAATTTGCGATCAAGGCGAGATAAATCCTTGATCCAATGCAAAATGCCCTATATTATCGTTGTGAATCCTGTACAAGAGATTGATATGTTGCCCCTTTTTCGGTCGGTGAGCCAATGAAAAATAATGGAAGAATTTCTTTTTGCTCCTCAATGAGGTAAACATTGATGAAAATGTCGATGAAGATGTTGTTGAGATTTTCGAATTTTCTTATTTGATTCAGCATTATTGGGAGCATAATATCTGTTAGGTTTAATATCGTTGTATAATGAAAATACGAAGATATCAGATCTGTGTTATTTCTAGCTGGATGTACAGCAACAACTACTAACAAAATATGCATTGTCCATGGATCACAATGACCATCGTTCTCCTCATTTTAATTTCTCGCGGGAGTTCGATGCGACATTCCATGTGCAACGGATTTTACTTGTTTACAATTAAATTCAGGATACACGACAGCGTCCACCCACTATCGCGTTCCTGGAATTCTTCCAGCGATGTCAGTATAGCTCGACGCATATCATTCTTGCAAATCGGACGAACGGAAGAGTTCATAGTTTCTCGTGCTCACACTTTTATTCACACGTTTATCACCCAATACAAATTTATCATTAAACTGTGTTTATCTTAATATTATCATGTTTCTGAATAACATTTTGTACACGTTCCAGCACTATTTCTCTTCGAGGAATTGGCGAGGTTCGATGTGTCCAGAGTTTATCACGGCACCAGTCAATGTGGCTTTTGAACGCTGTATCAATTTCGCGATCGAAGTCTCGCGCTATACCACTTGCACAAAACGTACGCACAGTAACCTTCAAATTTTCGAGTCTCACGATATGAGCGACGATTGTTTAACATCAATCGATAATCGCGAATGTTTAGTGCAATTCTGTTCCTCCAGTGATTTGATGAAATTATCGCAATACTGTCCCCACGCAAAAAACTTTTCTCGCGTATTTGATTAACTGAGCGACTTGCGTTATGAGATCACGCAAATATTAAAATTCCATATTAAAATATTTGATCCATATTAAAATATACCATTTTTCACAGTCACTAAAATTTTCACACAGTCACTAAAAAGTATAATTTTTGCACAGTTGCGTTAATTGTCCTTCACATTGTGCAAATAGAACATAGATTGCGTGGTAATATTTGATACAGCAGATCTCGGCATTCCTTTCAATACATACCATCAATATTGACTAATAACATGTTGGCGAAACAACGTAAAAACGTAAAAATAAATTATGTATTCTTATGATGCACGATAAGCAAAACTTGTTACGATCTGAAGAATAGTTTGAAGTAAATAATAAAAGTATGTGATGCACATCTTATTTGTTTCATCCAAAGCAATTTTATTGTCGCATTCCAAATTACATTAAAAAACCTAGAATTTAGTATTAAAACACTGTTGAATAATGGTTAGAATTAATACCTAAATAAATTGTTATATTAATGTTATACAAGTGCAAATTAGAATAAATTAGAATGTTACAAATAATAAACATAATTATTAGGTGTACAACTTTG
This sequence comes from Atta cephalotes, assembly GCF_000143395.1. Classification (NCBI taxonomy): domain Eukaryota; kingdom Metazoa; phylum Arthropoda; class Insecta; order Hymenoptera; family Formicidae; genus Atta; species Atta cephalotes. The sequence continues at coordinate 1,817,322 of NW_012130115.1, read as the reverse complement.
CTTCCGCCGTTTTCCTATAGATGGCTTTAGTGGTAAGTGGTGGTCGAAATAAATAGATCATAGACGTCATACAATAAACTTGGGCATCTGTCAACATAACCCCATAGAAACATTAGTCGATTTGTGTCTGCATCATAAAGTTATTTTCGATTGAAAATGTCAGTTTACGAGCCAAATTCTCATCATTGCGGGAGGTTTTAATTTTTTGCTTCAATAGAAGAAATCTGCGGCTGAGACTCATCGAATGCTCTCAAATACTTATGATGAGGCCGCTATTAGTGAAAGAACGTGTCGTGAGTGATTTCAACGCTTCAAGAACGGTGATTTTGACGTCCAAGGTCATGCTCTGTATTTAGTGGGACCAGCTCGGCGTAGTGTATTATGAACTGTTAAAACCGACTGAAACAATCACAGGCGATCGGTATCGAACGCAATTGATGCGTTTGAGCCGAGCATTGAAAGACAAACGGCCGCAATACAACGAGAGACACGATAAAGTGATTTTGCAGCATGACAATGCTCGACCCCACGTTGCGAAAGTGGTCAAGACATACTTAGAAACGTTGAAATGGGAAGTCCTACCCCACCCGCCGTATTCTCCAGACGTTGCTCCCTCTGATTATCACTTGTTTCGATCAATGGCACACGGCCTGGCTGACCAGCACTTCCGGTCTTATGAAGAAGTAAAAAATTGGATCGATTCGTGGATAGCCTCAAAAGATGACCAGTTTTTTTCGACGCGGGATTCGTACGCTACCCGAAAGATGGAAGAAAGTAGTGGCCAGCGATGGACAATACTTTGAATCATAAATGTATAACCAGTTTTTTACAATAAAGCTTCGAATTTCGGAAAAAAAAACGGCGGAAGTTGTACACCTAATACAACCGTTTCGAATATTGTCGGTCAATATCGTCGGTGAATATGTAGCATTTCCGAGACACGTTTGTTCAAAAATCGCTTTTGATCAACAATTTTTATGCCTTCTCAATCAAAATCATGGTTTAAATCTAATCTGTGTTCGGTAATGACAGAATGATTACTTGTGTTTCTTCGGATGTCATTAATGTTCTCGTTTTTAAAGTCCGCCCTGACTGCCCGACATAAGAGGCATTGCAATATATCTTGTAAATTATGTTCTTTTTTTACTTCGTTAAGAAAAGAAAGAAGAAATCTTTATGTATTTTAATAAAAGAATTGAGTTTGGCAGACTAAAAAATACAAAGTCAACATCAAGATTTTTAATTATATCCTTGAATTTGTATGAGATCTCTGAAATAAATGGAATCGTAAACCTTGACTTCTTAACAATATCTTCATCGGAAGATCATTCGTATTTTGCTTTAAAGTTTTGTTATTCAACAAAGATTTTAGGTGCTCATTAATTGTGTTAAAAATAAAATCAATCGGATAGTCATTTAAAAGTCTCAATGACAAAGATCAAGTTCTTTTTATGATATTTAGATTGAGATAGCAAGAAGACTCTATCAACCATTTCTATGATCATACCTCTCTTTTGCGAAATAGGTTGAGAAAAGAAACCTACCGGAGAAAGTAGGCTTGTGATATCAATCATATTCAAGAATATTGTTATTCTTGATAATAGTAATATCTAAATAATTTAATTTGTCGCCACCAATTTCATGATGAACTGTAATCGAAGATAAAACGAAGATGAAAACTTGTAATATTTCTGTTTTTTTTGCTCCTTTGCAATGTCATCTACCTAGTGAACGTAAAAGGGGATATGGAAAGCTAAAATATTCAATGCCTTTTTCTCCAGATCTTGTAATACTAAATCGCGCGATTACTAGTGACAGAGGTGAGCATTGACATCATGGGCGTTCCAAATTTTTGTCTGTAGATAATATTGTTAAAAGAAAAAAACGAAGAATTAGAAATTAATTGTAAGGAGATAAAAAATTCAGTTTTTGAAATATTGCATATTTTTGAAATTGCGGGCCATCTGTTAGAGATGCTATCAAGAGCCAAATCAATTAGTAGGTTTGTAAAAAAGGAAATCACGTCAAGTGAAATTAAAATAGAATTATCATCTAATGTTTTTTTATTCAAAATTTCAATCAAACTATTTTTTATATAACTGAATGAGTCAACACTAATTTTATAAATTATTTTATGCAGAAATACTGCTGAAGAGTATAATGGACTATCGATAGCAGAGATGATAATTATTAGAAGTGATCCCGGTTTACAGATCTTTGGAAGCCCGTAAGTGCCAGGTAATATTCCATCACTGTTGTGCAATTTATTGTAAATCTGTTGCGAAATGAACTCTTTTTTTCTTCCATTTGGTGAGTAATTCTTTCAGTTTTCTAGAAAGAATGTTAGTAGGATCTTTTTTAACTATCTCTCTATGTATTTTCATCATTTAGTAATGTAAGCATTTTTTGTTTCTTTCTTTCTTATTGTCATTGTTATATTACCCTTATCGGCTCTAGTAATATCATGATTGTTCCTCAAAAATGATTTTATTGCTTTCCACATATCTGCAAGCTTATGCTTCAAAAATCAAACCGACTAAGATTCGATCGAAAACATCCTATTGATGAACCAGAAGCAAGCCGAAACATTTATACGTAACCAATTATATATTTTTTAGTTTTTCGACAATAAACGATTTTTATTTTCGCACTAACGATCGCGTAAAAATATTGAAAATATTGATATTTTCAAGTAATATTATTACACTGCAGTAGAGTATTGTACACAATAGCATTGTAAAGTTATAATATATAACATATAATAAAGTACTTGAAAATATATAATAAACTATTTCATTTTAATTAAAAATGCGTTTTTATTTCTTGAGTACTGTCACGTTTTAGATAAATCAGTGGGCAATATTTCATTTTTTGTATGCGCGCGCGCGCGCGTGTGTGTGTGTGTGTGTGTTTGTGTGGATGCGTCCGTGCGTATGTATAAACTAAACATAATTTAATCTAAAATCTAATTCATTGTATTAGGTGTACAAATTTGCTTCCGCCGTTTTTTTCCGAAATTT
>NW_012130115.1:1812065-1814282 GCF_000143395.1 Atta cephalotes | reverse complement strand
AACGTCTGGAGAATACGACGAATGGGGTAGGACTTCCCATTTCAACGTTTCCAAGTATGTCTTGACCACTTTCGCAACATGGGGTCGAGCATTTTCATGCTGCAAAATCACTTTACCATGTCTCTCATTGTATTGCGGCCGTTTGTCTTTCAATGCTCGGCTCAAACGCATCAATTGCGTTCGATATCGATCGCCTGATTGTTTCAGTCGGTTTTAACAGTTCATAATACACTACGCCGAACTGGTCCCATCAAATACAGAGCATGATCTTGGACGTCAAAATCACCGTTCTTGAAGCGTTGAAACCACTCACGACGTTCTTTCACTAATAGTGGCCTCACCATAAGTATTTGAGAGCATTCGATGAGCCTCAGCCGTAGATTTCTTCATATTGAACCAAAAAATTAAAACCTCCCGCAAATGATGAGAATTTGGCTCGTAAACTGACATTTTCAATCGAGAATAACTTTATGCAGACACAAATCGACTAATGTTTCTATGGGGTTATGTTGACAAATGCCCAAGTTTATTGTATGATGTCTATGATCTATTTATTTCGACCACCACTTATCGCTAAAGCCATCTATAGGAAAACGGCGGAAACAAAGTTGTACTAATAATAATCTAATCTAACAGATAATAATTAAAACTCTTTTTAAACTATTGCAACGGAAATTTCTTCAAAAATCATATTTTTAACTGAATTATATAATATGCACAGAAAAAAATTTACAACATTGCTATAATAATATTAAATTGCAGTAGTATTTCATACTGTAAATATTGTAACATTACATAATTATGTGCCTGATATGTAACAGTTTTATATCATGAAAGTAACTTGTGTTATTCGTTATTTCCACGTTATATTATTGCATCAAATAGTGTTTATTGGGATATTCAAACTCTTTATCATAAGAATAAAATAGCTTCTCACACAGAAGAAGAAAAAAAGTCTGAAAATTATGACGACACTAATAATATAATTCATAATAAGAAAAAGTTTCTTTGTGCTACCTTACATCCGCAATGTCACATATCCAGCTACATACATGGTCAGTAGATTGGTGTATAGCATAGATGCTTCAATAAACTAAACAAATTTATAAGAGTGCATAAGGACGAAAGAGAACATTACAACAACAATAATGTAGTTTATAAGATCTCGTGTAATGATTGTAACTTACGTTGGACAAAGAGGAACTTTGATAACACTAGAATAAATGAACATATGAAAAATAAAAGACTTGATCCAATTAAATTTTCAAATTTCTATTACGGAACATTCATTGCAAAGTAAAAAAATTTTGATTGGAAGTACATAAAAGTTTTAGACTCTGAATCAAATTATAATAAAAGACTCATTTTGGAGGAAATGTTATATATCAAAGAAAAAAACCTTAAATTTAAAAAAAGATACAGAATATCTTTAGATGATATTTGTGGACTTGTTAATTGCGAATAAAAGCAAATCTAATAAGATTTAGCTGACTGTCAGACATCCTTTGATCACATATATTATCATTGTGCAAAAAATTCTTTTACAGTAAAGTTCATTAATGTTCACATTTAACATCATCTCTACATGTAATAAGTTATTTAGAATTATACTTATATATATCACTCAATCCATATTAATATCATGTCTGTTCATATAATATAATTTTACTTCCTTATTAACTTCCTTATATAATAATAATTCTTTTATTATTGCTATAACGATTTTTGACAATTTATAATTTATACATTATAATTCACTAATTTTAGCTCATAATTTTACTATTATCAGTTTTTCAATTGACATAGTTTTATTATTATTTTATTTAATTTTCTAATACACATGCATAAATATGGATTCGTAACCTTATTATATCTGCGATATTGAAATACGATAATTATATCGACTGGAAATTGCATTTATACATTGACTGCCTATTCTCGTCAATCAGAGGAATTGATTTAAAAAAATGGAAAAATGACTATTGCAACACATCAATTTATAATTTGATTATCTAAAAATTGGTTAAAATGCGGTTGTTGTTTTTTAAAAATATTAAGAAATGTGAGATGATTCTTATATTAATAATTTGTGTGGGATTAATTTCTTTGTAAAAAATGCGTATATATATACATATATATAGGTATGGGAAAAAGTCCGTGGTTTTTCCCATTAGATGGCATTAAAAAAGCGCCACGAACTTTTTCCCACACCTAATA
>NW_012130115.1:1793600-1811743 GCF_000143395.1 Atta cephalotes | reverse complement strand
ACACACACACACATATATATATATATATATATATATATATATATATATATATATACGCATTTTTTACAAAGAAACTAACCCCACACAAATTATATACGTCTACAGCTGAAAAGGACTTAAGTTGAGTTAAGTCGAAATTGTTTTAATATGAATAAAATTGTTAGTTATGCACATCCAAACAAATTTGCTCATTTATATTTGTTAGATCTGGGTTGGATTTAATCAATTTATTTTTCGGTAATTATTTAATATAAGGGACTTAAAAAGCAGGAAAGCAGGAAACATTTTATTATGTATAATGTACATCTTTTCCATTCTTTTTATATGGAATACAGAAGTTTAAATCTAACATTTCGCGAAAATAAACATTGTAATTATAAACACGACTACGTACTGTCGCCCAAATTCCTATAACGATCGAAATATTGTTACAAATATATAACTTCATTTATTGACATAATAGCTAAGGAATACTTGAAACAGTCAATATCTAAAGTACAGTATCTAAAGTACAATATCTGAAAATATAAATACTGAATGAATCAAATAAACAAAAACATTTTGCAACAAACATAAATTTTTTGCTTTAAAATCATATTTTTTTCCTTTAAAATGCAAATTCTATGCTTTTAAAAGAACAAATTCTCTACTTTAAAAATACAATTCTCTGGCTCTAAAGACACAAAAATTATATAAGAAAATATTTTGCGCTGTTAAAACAGAGAATTTGTCTTATCGGAGCGTAGTCATGTCCAAAAGTTAGGTTTTATTGAAGAATTTTTAATTAATAATTTTTCGTTAATAACTTTTCGTTAATAAATATATTCGTTAATAAACTATAACTTTTTAACGAACAACAAGCGACAACTAAAATTTGTTCAAGATCATTCAGAATCGTAACCTTGACAACATATGTTAAGATCAATGTCATTGGAGGAATCGTTTATACTTATTTATATATTTTATTTTATATATTTTATTTATATATTTATATATTTTATACGTATTTATATATTTTTCTAATTATATATTTTTCTAATATATGAGCATCATTGAAAGGATTTTTAATATTTAAATTTAAATTACGTTAATAATATAAATAGGACTACGAACTACGCTGATGCTAATGATTTTTTTATAAATAATATCAAATATCAAATATACAATATACAAACAACATTAAAATAAACGTTTTGCTCCATCATCGAGTCATTTTCAATGTTAGAATAATTTAAATTAATATTGGTAACGACACAAAAATGCTCGCATGTGAAAATAATCATAAAATAATAAAAAGTAAAATAATAAAGGCTGTAGAAGTCAACGCAGTTATTATTGCGAATATCTTATAATTATTTAGTCCATCCACTTTGATGTTATAGTATAGTTCTGATGAGCGAATACATTAGAATTGACGTTTTGACTCCTCTTTGAATTATTATCAGAATTAATTAACCATTATTATAACTTTTTGTTCCGCAAATAATTTCTTCATGCAACTTCTTGTTCCGCAACCCATTACACATACATTACATAAAGAAATTATTTGCAGAACAAGAAGTTATAATAATGGATAATTCGAAATATCAATTCTATTGTATTTGCTCACCGGAATTACATCAAAGTGGATGAAATAAACTAAATTGACTCCCACAGACTTTATTACTTTTTATTATTTAAAATTTGTGGAGTCCTTTCTTTAAAATCACAAAAATATTTGCATGTTAAAAATTAATTGTAATGCGATGCAATATGAAAGCAGTTTCATCCATCATACTTGTAGATATGAAACTAAAGTTGTCATCTGTATCTTAAATAAATCTTAAATAAATCCCAATAATAAAATCGAACCAATATACACAGATATTTCGTACAAATGAACTATGAAATCACTTCATGATATTTGTAGCTATTATATAGTAGCTATTATATAGTAAAAAAAAACCATATAGAAACATTATGGTAATATACAGTTATAGTTACATAACAGTTATGGTAATACAGTATAACTATAAGATGTTGTAAATTAATTACAATTATAATAAAATTAAAATTTAAGAGGGCACAAGTTTAAAATTTAAATTATAAAAAATAATAAATTAAATATACCTGAAGTCAGTTATAAACGTTAATCAATAAAAACGATTGTGAAGTTTTTTTAGATTTTCAGTATTTTTAGAAGAGTTTCGAAACAAAAGAACTCTGAGAGATAATGGTAACAGTAATCGTTTGTTAAGTTGATCCTGCCTAATACAAGCGTACTGAGGGAAAAAAGACGTAAAGGAAGGGGGAATAAAAAATATGGGATTCACGATGTGAGTAAAGATTGTATGTGTGGAAGATATTGTAAGTCAGGAAGAGATTCAATATCTGTTTATCTGTCAAACTTCTGCTTTTAAATGTGCTTCTGCTTTTAAATGTGGACCTTTTCCGAGATTAATCTTTTTTTATAAAATGGCTCTCGTTGTCATGTCAAAATTTCAACTTTGTTTCATTTTTATAAAATAGCTCGTTGTCATGTCAAAATTTCAAAATGTCAAACTTCATTTCATTTAAAATCACGATTCAATCTAATACGATGGAAGAAATCACAAAAGGAGATTCAGTTTTTTTGTGAATATCAAATTGATATTCGTGTATTCTTGTAATCTCTTTTTGGTTTGACCAATGTAACTCATTTCACAATCGACACATTCAATTTTATAAATCATCCTGATGTGCGAAATGGTCTAACTGATCCTTATAGTCCTTTATGAATAAATCTTTTTAAAAAATAATCTTTTTAAAGTGTTCGGAATTATAAAAGTGTCTTTGTATTAATGTTAAGCGCAAACGATTTACAGCTCTTTCTAATGAATTTTACATAATGAACGGTAAAAAATTTTGAATTATTTTTTAAGCAATCTGTTTTCGAATGAAAATAAACAATTTTAATCTTTGTCTGATAGCAGAAAAAATAAAAGACAGTAAATAATCATTTTCCAACAGAATGTGAATTGTATCTCCAAAATTTTTTTTATGGTATTGAGGGTGGGAAAGTAATAAAATTTTGTTTATCATACTGAATATTATTCCTTTTTATGATAGATAAGACCATGATAGATATGGCCAGAATACCTATCTAAAGACATAGGTTTGGGAAAGCGATCAAATATGATGAAATGATTTTTTAAAATAACAGCAACATCCAAAAAATTGAAATTATTGTTAACGCCAATTTCTAGTAAATTGCACCTCTCATGCATCGAATTGAAGATAGATATATGTTATTTAATTGTGATTAATATGTTATTTAATTATGAGTGTGAGGAGCTGCTAGAATAATCCATATATTTGTAATACATTGATAATTGTATAGATAATTTCTCAAGAGTCAAATCTTGCAAAACAATTTCTGCTATTATAGGAAATAAGGGTGATTCCATTGGCGTTCCGAAAATCTGTTTGTAAAACGAATCATATTAAAAACGAAAAATATTGAAAGAGTCAATTTGATAGCATAAATTTTTCTACAATTATTTTAATATTACTAGTTATATTATTCCATCTTTTGATTATACTTTTTTCAATCAATAGGCTAAATCAATAGGAATATTAGTAAAGAGTGAAATAACATCTAGAGAATTCAGAATATGATTCGACACAAGATATCTTCCTTTCAGTTTATTCACCAATTGGAAGCTATTTTCCACATAGCTATGTGTTTCTGGAATGCTATGCTTTCTTTAATGATATTGTGTAAAAATAGAGAAAGATTATAAAATGAACTATTAATTAAAGATACAATAATTCTCAATAGAAAGTCTTGTTTGTGAATCTTCAATGAGCCGTATGCACTAGAGATAGTTCTATTAATAGAAAAAAATCGTTTATACGTGGATTTACATTAATTTATTGTTCTTCCATCTCACTAGCAAATTACGCAGATCTCCAATCAGTCTTTTAGTGGAGTCTCTATCTATTTTAAGGTACGTGTTCTCATCAGATAACATATTTTCCATTTTATTTATAATCAGTTTTGTCAATACCAATCATAATGTTCTCCTTATCCGCTCTACAAAATTGAATGTATCGATTGTGAGTTACATTGACCAGATCAAAAGGAGATTACAAACAAAAATATACGAATATCAATTTGATATTTACAAAAAAATTGGATCTCCTTCTGTGATTTCTGAATCTCTTCAAATTAGATTGAATCATGATTTTAAATGGAACGAAGTTGAAATTTTGGACAACGAACCATTTTATAAAAAATGATTAATCTCGGAAATAGTCCACATTAAAAAGTAGAAGCATGGTTTGAATAGACAGATAGATATTGAAATCCTTCTTGACTTCCATATTATTTATACAATTTTTACCCACATCGTGAATTCCATTTCCTACTCCCTTCCTTTACATTCTTTTTCCCCCCAGCATGCTTGTATTAGGTAGGACCAATTTAACAAATGATTAGCATTATCTCTCAGAGTTCCTTTGTTTCAAGTCTAGTACTGAAAATATATTTTTACTTCACAATCATTTATTTTATCGATGAACATATATAACTGACTTCAGGTATAAAATTAATTAATTATTTTTTATAATTTGAATTTTAAACTTGTGACTTTCAATTTTTAATTTTATTATAATTGTAATTAATTTACGATAATCTTATAGTTTTACTGTATTATCATAACATTTCTATACGGCTCTTGTTACTTATTAATAGCTATTACAAGTATCATGAAGTGATTTCATAGTTCATTTGCACGGAATTTTTCTGTATCAGTCGACTTTATTATTGGGAGTAGATTTATTTAAGATATAGATGACAATTTTTAATTTAAATCATATCTACAAGGTGGATAAGATTGCTTTCAAGAACCAAGCTTTCACCGCTTCATTTCAATCAATACGCGAGTGATTATTTATTTTTGTGATTATTTGTATTTTTACATGCGAGAATTTTTGTGCCGTTACTTATTAATTTAAATTATTCCAGCATTGAGAATGATGGGTCGAAACATTCGTTTTAATATTGTTTGTATTTTTGATTGTTTATAAAAAAAGTCGCACTCATTTGACCACTGGCTCAATTGACCACGTTGCAATTGGTCACGTTGCAAATACGACTTTTCGCTACAATGTCGATAAACCTACTTGATAATAGACAAGATTGGACGAATATCGAATGATCGTTCGATCTTGCTTTCGTTGGCTGCATTATTCTCCAATTTTTTTTCTGAGCACAAAAGACGTGTAAATCCGTTTGGGCAATCTCCATGTGATACACCTTGAGTAATACTAATGTCGTTGGTACTGTAATTTTCAAGCATTCCCTGGTGAAAATTTTTCTCAGAATTTTTCATATAATTTTTCTGAGAATTTCTGTATAATTTTTCAGATTTTCTATATAATTTCATAACTTTCTCAAAATGATAGGATGAGAAATTTCAGAATATTTCAGAATTCTTGTATTGAAAAATTCTGAGAGAAGATGTAAACTTTTCGAATTTTTCTGAGTATTTCTGAAAAATGTTCCAATTCGTATAAAAATTATGAGAAAAATTTTCGCTAGGACATAATTCAAAAAGTATTTAATGAAAAAATATTTTCTTATAACATTTTGGAAAGTTCTCGATACCAGCTATTAGATTCTGAAATTAAAAGTGTTTCATTAAAAATAATCGATGTAACTTTGACCTTGATGACGCCATCCAAGATCAAACTGATAAGATCAATAAACAGATCTTTTTGAACTCTACAACTTTTGTCTGAAATATTTTTCTATAAAACTTATATTTTTTGAGATATTCAGGTGTCTCGAACCTTTTTGGGATATCCTGTACATGTAAGCATTTAGCTGTTGTATATTTTAGTATACTCATAGCAAATTCATAAAATAATCAAATATTTCGAAAGTGTAGAATAAGAGTATAACAAGTTAGTTGTACAATTAAATTTACATTTTTAAATTACTTTTTCAAGATTATATATTATTTTATCATTATATAATCTATAATCTTAAGAATAATTAAGAAAAGGAGGAAAAGGAGGAATTTAAAAATGGCTAAAATTCACCCTGAACAGACACTTGTAAAATCTATGCAGTTGTAAATTTGAAAGTTCATACATTCATGAAAAAAAGCATATTTACCCAGGAAAGCTTGGGAAATTTTCGAAAAATAATATTGTATTATAAAATACGAGTATATTATTTAAACGCTTTGCAAAGAAACTCATTTACTACTAACGATGATAGATTTCGAGATTAATGATGTCTTTACATTTAACACATGTTGGATCATGAAATACTATATAAGAATATACTACCAGGAAGATATATTCTACAAATATAGGATGTCTCATTTTTCCAGGCAAATATCCTAAAAAATATAGAAGATATAAAAAAATATTTTAGACAAAAATTGTTAGTTTAGAGGGAGATGTATTTTGGTCATGTTGTTTTTTTTCTAGATGGAGATGTTAAAAAGACATAAAGCCTTCACTTTTTAAAAATTGTATAATTTTTTTTATATATAATTTATTTAATTATTTTTTGATACTACTTCTATTTTAATATCTTTATATGCAGAATAATTAAAGGAATCATATTGTAAAGAAATTAAACAAATTCTATTAAAAAAAATGGAAGCGATCTTCATATTTTCTTGAAGCCTCCACTTAGAAGAAAGACAACCAAAATGTAGCCTCCTCTAAACTATGCAAATTTTGTCTGAAACATTTTTCTATATTTTTCATATTTCGAGATATTTGCCTGGGAAAATTAAAATGAGACATTCTGTATATCAAAAGACAAGCATGGTCAATTATCTCAAAAACAAAGAATTTTTAAGAAAAATGTTTCAAATAAAAATTGTAAGGTTTAAAAAGATTTATTTTATTTATTGTTTACATCCGTTTGACTTTGAGTGACTTCGCCAAGGTCAGATTAAGATCAAATCAATTTCTTTTATGTAACATCTTATTTTTGATTCCAGAATTTATTAGTTGGTATTGAAAATTTTCCAAAACACTACAATAATGTTGATCTTTTATTTTTTGAGTTATGAGACGTAAAAATGAAATTTTAGTGTAAAAATGAAAATAAAAGGAACAGCCTTTAATGTCTTGATTTTGACAAATATTATCCAGGGCATAAATGAATAACATTCAAGAAATTTGAGCCGTTGGTTCGACTTGGGTAATGCCAACATTAGTGGTACTGTAACTCTCGACACCAGATACTAGATTCTGGAATCAAAAATAAGATATTTCATTAAAAAAATTGATTTGACCTTGATCTGACTTTGGCGACGCCAAGGTCAAATGGATATGATCAGTAGCTATTTTTAAACCCTACAACTTCTCTTTAAAACATTTTTCTTAAAAATGTTTTATTTTCAAGATCTTTGACCGTTGTTGGATTTTTGATACACCCTGTACATATATTTATCTTTTTAATAGTGTTTAGTAGTGTATTCTTATATATTTTATAATTCAACGTGTAAATGTAAATATTATTACTATTAATTTCGAAATCTATCATCGTTCATTAGAAAATTTATTTGCAGAACTTTAAACAACTTATTTTATTATTTTTGGAAGGTTTCTCAAATTTTCCTAGGTAAATAAGCTTTTTTCCATGAAAGTAAAGACTTTCAAAATGACAACGGCATCGGTCGTAAAGGAGTCCTTTCAGAGTCAATTTTGATTATTTTTAAACTGCTTCCTTTGTGATTATATATACACTATTATATGTACACTATTCAATAAAAAATAGGAAACACTTTCGAATACGCTCAAAAATGTGCAATATTCAAAACACTGTAACTCATTGAAAAATCATCGCAATAAAAAATAAAAAAAGCATTTGAAAGCTTGAAATCTCTAAGATTTACAGCAATCAAAAGAGTGAATCTTTAATGAGTGATTATTTTTGTTTCAATAACTCGATGAAAAAAAGTCATGCAACACTTAATAAAAAAACAAATTGAAAGTAAAAATTCACTCTTTTGATTGCTGTAAATCTTAGAGATTTCAAGCTTTTTGTGTAAAGCGCATTTTTGTGTAAATTTTCATAGACCTTTGTAAAATTTGTACACAATTTTTACATTTAATAGGTATTTCCGTAGCTCCATAAAGGATCAGTCAGATTAAAATAATATCAGTTATTGATTTTGAAAGCAGAGATTTCAAGCTTTCAAATGCTTTTTTATTTTTTTATCTGCGATTTTTCAATGAGTTACGGTTTTAAATATTGCGCATTTTTGAGCGTGTTCGAAAATCTTTCCTATTTTTTAGTGTATATAATTAAATTAATATAATATTATATAATTAAAAAATTGCTCTTTCTCATGTTTTTATATTATAAAAACTTATATGAAATTTTAAAGAAATATTTATTATTTGAGAATAATGCATATTCTCTATATATATTATTCAACAATAATTTTTTTTTAAATTTACAAATACAAGTAACTTTTTTCTTGTATTTAAAAGCCACTTTATCTAATGTACATTTTATTAAGAAGAATTATGTCTACGACGTTTGACACATGTGCGTCCTTTATACACACAGTAAAGCAAATAGGACGATATTAGATAACAGAATGTCTCATAAATTTAACAGTGCATAAATTAGCAACGCGACTTCTTATATTATCATGCGCAGGAAAAAAATCGAAGTTCAGTTTGTCCAGAAATTCTTCTTATTTGCTAGGACCTCGAAATGAAGAGTCACATTTTTCAACAATTTGTTTTCACTATTGTGACAATATATGCATTTACGATTGGTAAGTATTGGTTTCCAATAATGAATTCTACTCAGTAAAAATGGATTAAAATGGATAAAAATTTTAATTAATTTCAATCTATCTGAATGTATGCTTTAATAGCATTCATGATTAATTATTTTCACTTTTATTCAATTGGGTACAAAAAGTTTTTTTCCGAATAAATTTAATTAAATTGAAAAATTAGATTTCTTGTTTAGTAAATTTTTTTAAATTGAGCGGTATGATGCACTTAAAAAACTGAAATTTTTTTAAATCTGAAAGACATAGAAATGTGCTTTATGTAATTTCTATAAATAAATAAAAATGTATTATGATTGAAAAGGATTCATTTCAATGTTTGCGAATGCATACTTCTGAAAATTTGAATTTATTTTAATCCATTCTCTTTATTAAGAATTTAGTTAGATATATAACAAAGGAAATTCATTAAGTAATAAATAAAAAGGGCCATAAGCCAAGTTGGATGTTAATGCTATATATTAAATCTTATATAATACATATAAAAACAAATGTTTCAACCTCGGATTGAATCATTTTCAATGTTTAAAAATTGCCAAAAATGTTAAATTATCGAATATAATTTCGATGAACAACCTTAAAAAATATAACTAAATTAATGTGAAAAAATGATCAAATTTTGAGTTCAAGATCGATTTTAGCAAGACCAAGCGTTTGAATGGATTCCTCTCCTCGAATAATAAGTTTACCCAAAACAAGCTCCAGTTGGAATTTTTCTAGAATCTCCTACAGGGATTTTAAAAGTTGCCTTTTACTGAACTATAAAACATTTTTAAGGATAGAAAAAATTTTTTTACAAGTTCTAAAATATATCGCTTTGTGGTTTTTACACCCTCAAATCAAATGTCTCAATGCAGAAATGAATAATGCCTTATACTTATAAAAAATTAAAAAAGGAGCATACAGCCAATACATTGGTTGTTTGTTGCGATGTCATATATTTAAAATAATTATTACAAATTAAAATTCATAAACGTTTCGGCAGATATTTAGCCTTCATCAGTATGCTTTACTATACAATTTTTAAGTCGGAAGTTAGATAAATTAAAAATTACAATTTAAAAATTATAAGAGATTAAATCTCAGTCCTTTATAATGATCAGTTAATATAATACAAGAAGTTGAACGTATGAAACCGTATAAAGTTTTTGTGAAATGGTTGATTTTTCTGTGAATATTATCGTGTTGGTCTGCTATTAATTGCAAATCCTCGTATCGTAAACAATTTTCTTTACTCGTACGTAATAGGAGTTACAATTATTCACTGACAATTTTCCTCTTTATAATTTGAATTTTTAAGGATGGAAAAAACTTTCTTGAACGTTACTTGTTAACAGAATTTTTGCGATTCTTTTTGCATTAATTTCTTTACGACACGAGGATTTGCAATTAATAGCAATCAACATGATAATATTCACACAAAAATCAATCATTTCACAAAAACTTTATACGATTTCATACACTCAACTTCTTATATTAATTGACTATCGCACATTATAATAGATTGGGATTTAATCTCTTATAATGTTTAAATTGTAATTTTTAATTTATCTAACTTTTGACTTAAAAATTATATAGTAAAATATACTGATAAAGGGACCGAATATCGACCCAAACGTTTATGAATTTCAATTTATAATGATTATTTTAAATACACGTATGACATCGCAACAAACAACCGGCGTATTGGCTATATGCTCTATTCTTAACTTTTGTTTACAAATGTCTCAATTTGACGATAAAAAATTCTTTATTAGAAAATGAATACATAATACAAAAAAATATGATTTAATTATAATAATTGAAATAAATTACATACTTTGACATATTATGTAGTTCATTTCACTTAATTAAATTATATTTTTCTTTATTATGTATTCATTTCATTTTTTAACAAAAAGTTTTTTATTGTTAAGTTGAGGCATTTGAATTAAGGATGTCAAAATTATAAAGCAATACCTTAGAACTTGTAAAAATAATTTTTCTATCCTTAAAAACGTTTTATAATCCACTCAAATATAACTTTTACCCTAGTTATTTTTTTATTTTTGGTTTCTCGCTAGGATTTGTAAAACCCTGCAACTTTGTCAAGCTATATCTCTGAACTGAATACGTATTTTTTAGCTCAAAACGTGTGAAATTTATAGGACTCGAAATCAGACAAAGACAGATAAATATGAATCAAATAAATAATACGTCATTTTTAATTAATTAACTTCAAAGAAATTTTATTGGAAAAATTGACAAGAAGTGACTACTTTGGATAAAAAATTTTCAAATTTAATGTTCAATTTTAAATTTAATATTCAAGCAAAAATCCGTAGAATTTTTTTAGTTGACTCTTTGGACTAACAAAAAAATTAGTATGATATGAGAATCGTACAAAAAAAGTATAATTACAAATTATAAGAAATAATTTAAAAATTATAAGAGATTAAATCTCAGTTCATAATTATTTGAACTATTGAAAATCGACATTTTTGAAGAATCTACATATTTTAAGTTTACAATTAATGAATAAAATTTTATTATTTGAACATATAAAAGAGTAATAATATAAATAGATAAAGAATTATACATGTATAATATTATAGTATGTATAATTAAATTTATTAGGATTTAGTTTAGAGGATGATGCAACATTCGCTCTAAAGCAATAAATCCGTCCGAGTGAAGAATGACAGAAATTATAAAATTTCAACTATTTATTATATTGAAGTTTTTTTTTTAATTCTACTTTCTCTTTTTTTGTGTACTTACTTTTATATTATCCGAATCTTAGTAAACGTATATTTAATAAAAAATAAAGGAGTACCCAGAACTTACAAGCTAATCATATATATGTTCCAAGTAGTCCCTCTTGGAACTTTCGTACATTCTCACATTGAGAATAATACAAAAAAATACCCTTGCAGACTTATCATATCTATGGACATTTAAAGTTCGTTCAACTTCAATCCTTCAAATTATATTATAAAAAAGTTACAGCAATGTAAAGAATCGCATAGGATACGTTGAACTCATGAATATGGTTAAAGGCTCTGTAAGAGGTCTCGGAAAAATTTCAGCATCTTGTTCTCTATGAACCTACAATCAGAGGAGAAACGACTCACTTGATTGCTTGAAACCTTGCCAAAATCGAACAGTTGAACACGAAATTTAGTCATTTTTCACATTAATCGAGCTGTATTTTTAAGGTGTATATTGTAGAGCTAAATAAATTATTGTATCATATTCAGCGACCAAAAATAACGAATCATATTTAAAATTTAGATTAAGCATTTTTGCATCAAATTAAACATATATTAAGGAAAATCGAAATTTTTATTTAAAAATCGTACACTAGTGATCTTTATATCTTAATATATATTTTTTGATAAAAATTTAGGGGTGTTCTTTCAGCATGAAATGGAAGCTTTTGCGCTGAAAGAGCCGATTTAAAAAATTTTATTTTCTTGTCTATACGCATGTACATATACACACATATATATATATATATATATATATATAAGGTGTTTCAAAAGTAACGACAAACTTTTCGCACAGAGGCAGAATAGAATAAATTGAGAAGAAAAGTCCTCTACTATTTTGCAATTCTCGCAACAGTTAACAAGATATTAATTACTAAAAATTGCCGAAAATTGATCTTCAATAATTTTTTATTCAAAAAAAAAAACTGTAAGAAATAAAAATTATTTATTTTCTTCTCATAGAGCTCTAAGAATGTTTTCAGAATTTTTTTCAGAATTTTTTAATACCGTATTTTCTCATGTTGGTAAAAATAAGAAAATGCCGTACTAAAAATAAAGAATTCTAAAAAAATTCTTAGAGCTCTATGAGAAGAAAATAAACAATTCTTATAGTTTTGTCTCTTATAGTTTTTCTGTAAAATTGTAATATTTGAGTAAAAAATTATTGAAAGCCAATTTTTAGTAATTAATATCTTGTTATTAGTATTGTAAAAATTGTAAATAGAGAGTTTAGTCCACTCTGTGCGAAAGATTTATCGTTATTTTTGGAATATTTTATATATAAGGGTAATTATATATAAGGGTTGGAAAGTAACACTTACTTGTAACCTTACTTTTTTTTTGTTAATTTAGTAACGACATTACTTTTTTCATTAATAGCGAAAAATTAGCGATGTTATTTCTTTAGAAATGAGTAATTAACCTCATTGCTCTTGTGTTGTTATCTTTTTATAGACCGTCACGGTCAATAAAATTATAGATACTTTAAAAATAAACAAAAAACTTTTTGCCTATTTTTATTTCAATCACTAGCGTCGCTTTAGCATAAGAATACTAAAAACTAAAATATCTATTAGAGGGTCCCAAAAAAAAACAATCGCTTTTGCGTAGATAGAGCGGACTAAATTGAGTCGAAAAGCCCTTTACCATTTTGCAATTTTCGCAATAGTTAACAAGATATTAATTATTAAAAATTGTCAAATATTGGTCTTGAATAATTTTTTACTCAAATACCATCAACTTTACAGAAAAACTGCAAGAGACAAAAATCATTTATTTTCTTCTCATAGAATTCTAAGAATTTTTTTAGAATTTTTTTTATCAACTTTTTAGTACATTTTCTTATTTTTACCAACATGAGAAAATACGATATTAAAAAATTCTGAAAAAATTCTCAGAACTTTCGCAAAATATATATAATAATTTCTAATTTCATCAAAATCAGTGAGTAAGCTCATTTTATCTTGTATAATTTAAAAAAAAAATGACAAAAAGTAATGAAAATATGAATTGGGAAAATATTAATTGGGCTCTCAAAATTAAAAAATACAATACATGGACAATAAGAGCATATATACAGCGCGAAAATTGGTGCGCGAATTTCTTATATAATTAAAAAAAATTTGCATAGGATATAAATGTACAATAATTGTCTATACTATATTATTCGAATTATTGTACGTTTTGGTTTTCTTCAAATCATCATCAGCGAATCCATAAATATACTCGTAGATATCTTGACAATGTTCTTATGATAATGTTGGAATTCCTATCTATGTAAGACTGAAGATGAGCATTTCCCTACTTTCTGATGGGGAATAGCCATAAGTCTCTTCTTAAAAAGCCAAGTGACTGACTAGTAACAAATTATGCAATTTAATATCATTACGTTTTTTTCAATGTATTGCACTGTATATTATTCACCTTCATTCTCCACAGATTACAATTCGTTATTCCATGAAGGAAGTTAAGTTGTACAAGGAACAACAACAAAAAATATAATATTTAGTTGTCACATTACATAATATAAAAATTTTTTGATATATCATTATCCTAACAGGAGTCAAACAACTAATGACCATCAAATTCTATTCTGCGAACCACATTCATAGAAAATAATACGTTATGCGGAATTTATCAAACTAATCTAATGTCAATCTTTAAAAACAAAATCAGCTAAAAACGAATTCCTTATTTAAAATGTCTTTTTAAAATGCTCACATACAAGTGATGCAAACATTCTGATTATATTATAAATTCAAGCTATTCCGTTGCAATTGAATGTGCAGCATTTCCGATATGAATCTCTTATTTAATTTTCTTTCTATGTCCAAGATTTTTATATCCTTCCATTTAAACTGTATTCCCATCTATATTGTGTGATCACTGATTCGTTAGAATTTTCATTATCCTATTATGTGATTTCTGTGTTCTTTGATTTTTCATCTTTAATGTCCCGTTAATAATCATCCCGTTTGCCCTCCATATAAGTTGCATCTCAGTTTTGTATTTTATACACTACATTTTTGTTTGAACTCGATGGGAGAGAACATCTTTATGCCCTTTTATAATGCTATCCAATTTATTCAATTTACTATAACAGATTGACGTTCATATCTTTTGTAATATTTTTGAATTTCTCAGATATTGAAGGCATATAAGTTACCGTGAACTAATTTTTGCTCTCAATTTTGGAGTAAAACGGCCCTATCCAGCATGTCAATTATTACATTTCTCTTCTGTGATAGCGAATGGAGAGAATGGTAATTGATAAACCTGTCCTGAAAATATCGGTTTGTGGAACCAATTATTAATCGAATTCTATTACATCATTGTTCTTTATTAAAGTGATGTCGACAAAATTCAATTTTTCTTCTCCCACTTCTAACGTAAATTTTATTCTTGAGTGCAATGAATTAAATAAATTAAGAACTTTATTAATAGAATTACGGGCTGCGATATCATCTATGTATCTCGTATAGAAAGGTATATCAATTCCTCTTCAACGCTCTATTCTTTAAAAAATCCATCATTAGATCTGCAATGATTGGAGAAAATGGGAAGCCCATGGAAGTATCGAATTTCTACCTTATAGATTTTATGATTGAAGGTGAAAAAAGTCGAATTCAATATCAGTTTCATGTCAAAAATTAATTCTTAGGAATATTAGTTCTTTTGGCCACATGTTCCTATTTTTTCGCTAAACAATTAATAGCCAGATTGTTCGTAAACGATGATACAATCTAGTGATATCAGAACCTTCTCTTCGTCAATAATTTTACCGTTTAATTTTTTCACTAACATAAAACTGTTATCTATTATGTGATTCTGCGGTTTTGGAAACACATTGACTTATAGTGTCTTATAAAAATGAAGTATAATAATATAGAAGGCTGTTTATGTATGAAATAATTATTCTAAACTGCATACTCTTTTTATGTATCTTAGGAGATGCATAGACAATGTTACTGCAATACAATTTTCTGTATGTTGAGCGGAAAATGTATTCCTTTTTTTCTCAATTTTTTAATATGACTTGACGTTGGATCCCTATTCATCGCAATGTCAAGACATTTACGACTGTATTTATGGATTCACTGATGATAGTTTGAAGAAAATCGAAACGTACGAATAATTCGAATAATATGATATAGACAATTATTGTACATTTATATCCAATGTAAAATTTTTTTTAATTATAGAAATTCATGCATCAATTTCCGCGCTATGTATATGCTTTTATTGTCCATGTATTGTATTGTAGTTTTTAAAAAGTAATGATTTTTTATCATAAGGTATTTTTCCGAGAAATTGAATTTCTACAGATTTTTTTTTTGAAATTTAAATATTATGTTCAAAATAATTTTATCTATGATTAAAATTTATGAACTGTTTTATATATGATTTTATTAAAATTTTAAAGACCTTAATCGAAATATTCGGATGGAGATATTCACCTTCAAAGTCAAGCTTTCAGCTTTTTTAATACATAAATTTCTATACTAAATCTTGCAATTTAATACTATGTGGCGAAAATCTTCTACAGATTTAAAAAAATAAATAAATATATAATGTAGAAATTTATATAGGAACCTTGTAAAAAAAAACAAAAAAGGGAAAGTCTAAGTGCTGTTTCTAAATTAGAGTACTTAGTTTAAATTTGATAGAATTCTTTTTTTCGCATGCCGAGACAGGGACATGTTATCATACTCTGCTGCAAATTCCCATTTTTTTAGAGGTTCTTATAAAGGATTATGAGATTTTGTAATTCTGAGTTTGTAGTTACTTATAGGATTTGCGCATTCATAGGTATACGTAGGACATTCATAGGAATGCAAATAGAGGTACTTACAGGAATGTGGACAGATGTCCCATGAGAACTAAAAGATTTATAGGATACCAGTTTGACGTATATATAGTAACAGTAAGCGTACGTAAGACAAAGAAGAGGTGCTGCATAGAGATTGAAAATGCCTATAAGCTATCATAGAATGACATATGCATATCTCCTCTGTCTTATGTGCACCTACATGTTCCTACGTCAAAGTGTAGCATCCTATAGGTATTTAGTTTCCATGAGGCATCTCTTCCGCATTCCTTTGAGTACCTATATCAATTTAAGAGAATAATTCCTATCTCCTAAAAATTGGAAGCCATGATAATAGTTAAAAAATGAGGTACGTTCCACGTCGGATAAAAAAAATTCTGACTGCCATAAAGAAAATATATACCCCCTTTTTTAAATCGCCAAACATACCTTGTTTATCACGTAGTTTTCAGTTTTTGGAGTTATGGAGAAATTATTTTAGATTTTTATCAATCGGAATTATATCAATCGATTACTTTTATAGAATTTTGTGTACATACTCTAATATGTCAATAATAAAGATTATACAGAGTGTCTCAGAATATTTGTGACTACTTTGGAATTATACAGGATATCTCAAAATATTTGGAACTATTTTTATGTGCGGATTAAACTTAACCGAAAAGTCCTCTATCACTTTGCAATTTTTGTAATTATTACCCAATGAGCAGAATGTCTAAAATCGCGCATTAGATAACTTTAAGATATCTTTAAGTTCTTTGAAAAATATCTTTAAAATATGTCATAAAGAACTCTGAAAAGTATCTTAAAATTGTCTTATGCATCGATTTACCCGTTTATTTGGCAATTTTTAGAAACTAACTATTGTGAAAATTACAAAATGATATAGGACTATTCGACTCAATTTAATCTATTGTACTTTATCTGCACATGAAAATAATCCCAAATACGGAACATCCTGTGTGTATCATTTAGAATTGCATGCACACTATTCTTTTTTCCATGCGATCTTATAGGAGTCTTTTTTCTTTTGGATTGGATGCCATAGATTCCTATGTAAGAAAAATTCCTTGTAGAAAAATTTCTTATGTTATCTTATATATACATGCTATATAATATAAATCTTATAGGTACCTATTGTAAGAAATTTAAAAGAACCAGATACAACAGAGAAGCTATCAGCGTTAAGGCTGTGTGGCTCAGTGGCAGGACGGAAATCTACCAACTCGAGAGACTAGGCTATGTTCGAAACAAGGAACGTCCTGATATTTTTCTCTGTTGTCATTAATTGTTTACACTATATAAGCTCCTACAGAGGCTGTGTTCCAAAATGTACTGTCAGTATTGAAAATCTATAGTGCACATAACGAAAACTATAGATTTTCAGTACTGGCAGTAAATTTTGGAACATAATCAGAATTTTATAGTCTTCTAAAGAAATCCATGAAAAAATCCAAAGGAGTTTACAGTAAGATAGGAGCATCCTCCCATGGAGACCAGTCAAATTTACCACAGGTACCCATGATACTTTAGACAAACCCATAGAAAAATTTTCCATGGGAATTTGCAACAAGATATTTCAACTGTCTTCAGTGCGGACTAATGTTCGTGTACACAGATGCACACATTTATTTGTGTGTGTGTGTGTGTGCGTGCGTGCGTGCGTGCGTGCGTGCGTGCGTGCGTGCGTGCGTGCGTGCGTGCGTGCGTGCGTGCGTGCGTGTGTGTGTGTGTGTGTATGTGTGTGTGTGTGTGTGTGTGTGT
>NW_012130115.1:1783454-1786411 GCF_000143395.1 Atta cephalotes | reverse complement strand
AATATCATATAATAATTTTCTATTTTAGTAAAAATAAGAAAATGCAGTACTAAAAAGTTGATAAAAAAATTCTAAAAAAAATTCTTAGAGTTCTATGAAAAGAAAATAAACAATTTTTTGTCTCTTGCAGTTTTTCTGTAAAGTTGATAGTATTTAAGTAAAAAATTATTGAAGACTAATTTTTGATAATTTTTAGTATTAAAATTAATATCTCGTTTATTATTGCAAAAATTGTAAAATGTAGAGGACTTTTCTTCTCAGTTTAGTCCATCCTGCTCTTATGTGAAAAATTTATCAACCATCCTGTACAACTTATATACAGTCACTCTAGTAAAAATCAAGACACAACCGGAAGGATATTATATTTCAATTTTACCAGAAACGATTAATAATTTTTATTCTTTTTTTAATAAATGACATCTGCCTTCGAAAAAATAAGAAAGGTTTTAATACGGCCAAAATTAGATTGGCGATAATTATTTTAAGATAATTATCACTCAGACTAAAGCGAAAAAAACGTCCATCCTGGCGCCATCATTTTGAAAATCATGCTATTGCATCTAAAAATTGCTTTCACCTATTCACTTATATTCACTAACACATTAACAAACTGAAACATGGTGGCACCAATCACCAAGAGGATATACGCTGTACGTTTCGACTCAATTATTAGAGTGACTTTAATATAATTAAATATAATTAAATATAATATAATTACCATCGCGTGACAAAAATTAATCTCAATCCAATTTTTACCGCACGGTGGAAGTAGTATTACATCATTTTTAACAATTTTGCAAAGTGAGGCCGACTTAAGAATATAGAATTATTACCTATACGCAGAAACTTGCAGTAACATTGCAGAAATGTTGCAGATTGCGCTGTAATATTGCTGCTAACATTGTAAGTATTAGAATTGTAATATATGTATAATACATATTACGGCGTAAGATTTTACAAATTGTTACAGAGACATTAAAAATATTTTGGCTTTTAATGGATACATATGGAAATATATGTCAATTACAAATATATGTTATGTGATTGTTAATTATTTCCATTAATTTAAGAATTATAATGTTCGTTATAATACAATATATGTTATTGCCACTGCACGAAGATTTTTCAAATTTTATAATTAATTCTCATAAATTTTTGAAATATTTGGATTTAAAAATTTTTGAAATATTTCAAAAAAAATGAAATAGATGCGTGGAATTTCTTATTATTTCTATTTCATCAGTTAAGAATACAAAATAGATATATGTATCTACTATAAAAAGTGTAAAATATTGTATATGTCCATATATAAACTTTAAAATATATATGTACTGCACGTAAAATTTGCAATTAAGTATAAAATATAATAATTATATAAAATTATATAATAATTAAAAATAAAATACATAAAATTATAATAATAAGTAAATTCAAGACTAATGAGAGTCAGCGCGGAAGGGGTTGCGCACAGTTAATGACTATATTTACACGGTACTTTTAATAGAGTTTAATAACATCTGTAATTATGAAATTGTCAATCACAATCGTTCTTTTGAGGAAAGGAGCTATGATTGATCAATATCATAACTACGGATGTTATTAAACCTGAATAAGCGTGTCATGTAACAAAGATCATTGATTTATAAAATCACTTCTTCATAACTGATTTTTTTCATCACTTCTTCATAATTTTTTTTATTTCATAATCTTAAACGTTTCAACTCACTTTGAAGTTCAAATCAAATTCATGTTCAATTCAATTCTGTGAATCATCGCAATCATACTAATTGGAACACAAAAACGCAATTGATAATTACTTATCACAGAATTGAATGGAAATATGAATTTGATTGTAAGAACATCCAAATTTTAGATCAGGAGAAGAACTTGAATAAACGATTATTTTCCGAAAATACATATATATATATATATAGATTATCTAAATTGCGTTCAGATGAACTTCATCAGGCCTACAATGTTAAATAGCTTTACTATTGGGAGTACAAATAAGTTTCCGCCGTTTGCAAAAGACAGCACCACTAACAAATTATAGTTAAAATTATAGTTAAAATTGTTTGATGTAAAACGACATATCGTAAGATTGGACATCCGGCAACACCATAACCTTGAAATATTAGCAATTTTGTATTAGCATCATATATTTTTTTTGTACGAAAATGTCGAGTTTTGAGTCGAATAAGCGTCATTTGTGGGAATTGATTTACTTCTTTAATTTAAAGAAATCTGTAGCTGAGGCTCATAGATTGCTTGTAGAAGCATATGGTGATGCTGCCTTAGTGAGAGAAGTTGTCGTGAGTGGTTTCAAAAGTTTAAGAACGATGAATTTGACGTCGAAGACAAAGAACGTAGCGGAAGGCCGAAGACGCGAAATTGGAAGCATTATTGGATGAAGATTCGTTCCAAACGCAAAAAGAACTTGCACTTACATTAGGAGTGATTCAACAACAAACAATTTCATATCATTTGAAATCATTGGGAATGATTCAAAAGCAAGGGAATTGGGTTCCATATGAACTGAAGCCGAGAAACGTTGAATGCCGATTTTTCACATGTGAAATGCTGCTTGCCAGGCATAAACGAAAGGGTCTTTGCGATTTGAGCAACTTATAATACACGACACCAAGCTGATCCCACCAAATACACAACATGAGTTTTTTTCCATGAATATTCGGCTTGGCTGTCGATGTTGAAGCAGGTGGTCCCCATGATTTTCTTCTTTGGGTCCGTAGTGAATCCATTTTTTCATCACCAGTGATACGATGCAAATGGCGAAAACTTATTTGTACTCCCAATATAAAAAATATATATATAAAAAAAAAGACTTATCATTATTAACTTACAGTTACAGTCGGTTTGTTTATGGTAAAATGGTTGAGTTAGTTAATTGTAATTATGGAAATATGTGTGTGTGTGTGTGTGTGTGTGTGTGTGTGTGT
>NW_012130115.1:1781240-1783434 GCF_000143395.1 Atta cephalotes | reverse complement strand
ACACACACACACACACGCGCGCGCGCGCGCGCGCGCGCGCGCGCGCACTATTACATCATATGAGGAGCAGACTTTCGAAATGCATTTTGACTTCCAAAATTCCATTTTTGAGTTAGAGATAGTTTTAAGTTAGGCACATGTTCATCAAAAGACTCAGTTTAAGCTACTGTGATATTCTGAAAGCATTTTTTCACTATCAATTTATGTCCCGAAAATAATTTAAATATTCGAAGTACATTATAGACTTAACAACGTTCTCCGCAACGTTCGCTTCATCTTTGTTTGATATTCGATTATAAAACGATGATGAAATGATATTCGCGAACGTTGTTGATGTTAAGTGGAATTCATTGTATCCAATGAGTGCTTTCATTATTATAAAAACAATCAAAATGGATTTGTTTACTACTTTTAGTAATTATTTAGAAATTTTGTTTAACATTTCGCATCATACTGATTAGCATGATTATTATTTTCTGTAGGCGCATAATTTTCTTGTGACTTTCTTTCTGAACATTATAAATTTGAACGAAACGTATTTTGGAAGTCTGCTCCTCATACATTTATGATGTTTGAAATACGATGTATATTTATACATATGTACATATGTACATAGTTTTTTAAAAATAAAAAATAATTACTTAAAAAAAATTTATTTAAATTTTCAAAAATAATTGTGCTTTAAAAAATACTATTAACATAGATAAATACTGATAATTTTCTTTTATAAAATTTTTATATAAAATATTTTTTGACATTTTTGTTGAAGTGTTTTTGAGATATGATGAAAAAAATTAAAATCTGCGTTATCTATAACAGATATCTGCGTTATGATTTCATACATTAAAATTGTTTTTCCGTTGTAACTGATATTTTCTAAATTTGTCTTTTCGTATAACCTATATGTATAGAAAATATCATTAATGATTTCTGCATACAGAACGCGACAACGCTTGCCGCGCGGAAGTTGGCGCGATAGCCATTCTCGTTTGCTTGAAAGTAATAGATATACAGGGTATTTGGGGATAAGTAACGATAAAACTTTCGCATGGGGGCAGAATGTACTAAACTGAGAAGAAAAATCTTTTACCATTTATAATTTTTGCAATAATTAATAAGATATTAGGATAACTTCGATATATATGTCGCACTTATCAAGAACTTAATTTATTAAGTATTATTAAGTATTATTTATTAAGTATTATTTGCTATGTTTAAAGTAAACGAACTAAATCAGTAAAAATTTTGCATTGTCTATTATGAAAAAAAATATTGGAAATCCGAAATATTTATATTTCGTATTAAAAAATGAACTTTTTTAAACTTTTATATTTTTGTCGTATATCTCATAGGGGTGGGATATATGGCTATTCATAGGAAGAGGGGGGAATATGTACGGCTCATGAAAAATTTACAAATAATGCATATAAATAAATCATACAATAACACAATAACTTATAAAATGCGTTTAATTAAGGAATAATGTTTTATTAAGGAATAAGAATGATAAATATGTATATGAAGTGATAATAATTACAATCTAATAATAATTACAATCTTCCCACGTGTATTACAAATGACATGAGATACATATTTTATGTAATGCGTTTATTACATTTAGTGCACTGAATTCAATCTGCCCACTTTGTATACTTTGGGCATAAATTCCGCCCGCTAAAAATTTCCCAAACAGGTGGGATATACAAGACAACAAATTAAACAAAGAATAGAAGAGCAAAGTACTTGTATTTTGTACAACATGCTTTACTATTCCTCTACACTCATGTATCACGAAATAACCACTAACTCTTTTGTCCTATAGTAATCATTTTATGTAGATAATAATTTATTATATTATGTAGATAATAATTTATAATGACACTACTCAACACAGTGATAAATCGACTCGCAATAATTTCATTAATATTAGCAGTAAGAAACTGAAATTATAACACAATACTAATATAACATAAAGGCATGTAACAAAGTAGTTGTGGGAAAATTACCCCCCTACTCCTTCTATTTTTTCTGAGGTGTAAATTCCAGCGCGGTGTATTTGCTGGAGTTACACTAATTGCTGAAAATTGCTGAAAATTGGTCTTCAATTTTTCAAATATTATCAATTTTATAGAAAAATTGTAAGACAAAAAATTGTTTATTTTCTTTCTCATAAAATTTTAGTAAAATTAATTTT
>NW_012130115.1:1767270-1779731 GCF_000143395.1 Atta cephalotes | reverse complement strand
TGTGTGTGTGTGTGTGTGTGTGTGTGTGTGTGTGTGTGTGTGTGTCAGGGAGGGAAAAGTGACCTCACAGACGTTGGGAAGGGGGAAGCGCGTCATCGGGGTTCATGCTAGAAGGGGAAGAATTCGTTTTTTCTCCTTTCTCACCCATTGCGTTCTCTCTTTAATCCGTTGTCTTCTTTCTTCTATCCATTGTAGGATGCGGCTTTTTCTCTTCTACCTATTGTGCTCTCTTCCACGTTTTCTTCTCGCATGTAATTAAATAGATGTAATATTTACGACTTTTAATGATACGACTTAAAAACTAATTATGATGATATTTATATGAATTTTTAATAATATAACCTAGTAACATTATGGTAATTTTTTTTTTTTAGTAATGTAGTACAAAAATGATCAAACGTGCTTTTTTATTGACTAATTCAATACTACTATGAAGAAGAAGAAGTGAAAATACTAAGGATAAAATAATAATTTTAGAAGAAAAGAATATATAATATATATATTTTTTAACATACATTTATTTATCATGTAATGCAGTATGTGCAATATAATCTAAATCATAGACTATTAGTTCACATTCTACAAAGATTTTTATTATAAATTTTGTACAAAATGTTTGCATCGCTTTTATTAGTAATACAATTTTATCTTACATTGACACAAAATATTCGAACTTCTTACTAACACCGTGTGTATATTGATCTAATTCATAGAATACATGTTCAACACATTGCTCAAGTTCAAATAAAAAAAGCACAGTAGTTGATTTCATGTACAACATGTTTAATGTTAATTTCACGTTATTCGTATCATATATTTTCAAATTCCACATTTAGAACTTGATGATGATGATTGGTGATGATGATGAGATTGTTGACTGCATTAATTGCTCGATATTTGCACACCTCTCGATAGACG
The DNA here is from genome assembly GCF_000143395.1 of Atta cephalotes. Taxonomy (NCBI): domain Eukaryota; kingdom Metazoa; phylum Arthropoda; class Insecta; order Hymenoptera; family Formicidae; genus Atta; species Atta cephalotes. The sequence continues at coordinate 1,778,813 of NW_012130115.1, read as the reverse complement.
TCTTCCACGTAGCATGAGGAATGAACATGCGCATTATCATCAATCGTGATTGTCATCAATCGCAATTTGCACATGAGATATAGATCTCAATGTCCAGGAACTTGTATGCTGTCGATGTCAATGCAATTTCTTCATCAAGATACGACGCATGTGAGGTTTCGAAGATGTATTAGATGTTTGAGAAAATGCGCTGTGAAAAAAAAAGAAAACATGTAAGTAGATCTTACAAACATTTATAACGTATAATATTTAAGTAAATATATACATAAAATTAAATATATAAAATTAAATATATAAAATTAAATAAATTTACTGTCTCTTGCACGCTTTATCCTGTTGAATTGAAATGTAATAATTCATGGCTTGAGATATTTTATTTTCTTGGAAAACTTATAATTAACAATAGCTGTTTGTCTGAATTTTTTCGAAGCTCTCTGAACGATTGATGGTAACATTGCCTGGAGCTCTCCTTTTAAATAGTTTCTTTCCACATTTTTTTTACATCACATCCTAAAATGGAGGGGATTTTTTTTATATACTTTGAAAAATAGTTGCGATGTGATCGAATAATCCCAAATTGACACATATCATAAGAATGTACTCTAATGATATCGTTTTTTATCTAAGGAATCGGCGCCAATGATAATAAAGTCTGTCTGCTCCTATTCTCTTTTCAAAAATGAATTTCGGGGAAAGAAATCAAAACATATTTAAAAAGAAATTTTATACTTTATTTTTTAAATTTGATTTATTTTTTGAATTTGACATTTCTTTCTGGCATTGTGACCACCAGTATATTCTAAACACATTCTGAAACACATAATTCTTAATGTTTTCTACATGTTTTCCATATCGTACAATATTAGTAATATTCAGATTACGAAAAGAATATATCTTCTATATCTTCGTAATCAGCATCCAGGATCTCAATGGTCAAGCACTCAAGGGACTCATTTTACAAAGTTGTATGGAACTTTTTAATCCTTTTTTTATGTTCTATAATTCTAGCTAAGTTTCATTGAATGCTATTCAGTCGGGGCCTGTAACTCTATTAGGAAATGATAATAAAAAAATCATCGATTTCTATTTGTTTCTAATTAATAATAAATATTTAACAAAAGGAAATCGAATGGAAATTATACACTGGTAATTGTTAACTAAGCTAGAAAATGATAATGAAAAAACGATTTATTTATATTTGTTTATAATTAATATTTAACAAATGGAGATTGAATGAAAATGAAATTATATATTGGTATTTGTTAACTAAGTTAGGAAATGACAAAACAACATTTATTCGATAACAATCTCTATTTGTTTATAATTTAATATTTAACAAAACAAAATCGGATGGAAAAGAAATTATACGTTGGTATTTGTTAACTAAACTAGGAAATGGTAATGAAAAAGTGATTTATTTCGATCTCAATCTTCATTTGTTTATAATTTAATATTTAACAAAAGGAATAGGAACGAAATTACACGCTAATTGTTAACTAAGTTAAGAAATGATAATGAAAAAGTGATTTATTTGTCATTGATGTCTATTTGCTTATAATTAATTAATATTTAATTTTATTTTTTGTAAAAGAAGATCGAGTGGAAACAAAATTATATTCTGTTTATTAAGGTCCATGGCACACAAAAAATTTAAAGCAGCAAGACATAAGTAGTAGGACTTCAAGATTGATTCGGATTTAAAACTATTCGGATATTCCGAATTACAAATGATGCTTCAAATTCGGGTTATCCGGAAATTCGAATTTTCTAAGATATCCGAATCTGAAGTAAAAAAAGTCGAATCCTGATCCGGTTCTCAGATTCGATTCCGGATTCATAGCAAACCTATAGCGAATTCAGTTGGATGCATTAGTGCGGACTGAATGCACATTAAGTCATTATATTATACACTTATTTAATCTGAGTGTAAAAGTGAAATACAAATATTTATCTTATTATCCTTGTACATCTTTGTTATTACTATTTTAAGATTAAGAGTTTGTTCTAAACATTTATATTTATAAATTATTAAATCTCATAAGACATATATTTGAGACACACAATCTCTAGAAACAAATGCTTTAAACGATTTAATGGGATTTTAAATGCTTGTATAAGTCTGTATGAATTTATATTTGTATTTTTTAATTTTATTTTTCTTCAATTATATATGTGAATCAAAATTCAAAAAGTAACTTAAAAAAATTTAAAAAGTAACTTATGTTAAAATTCAACAGTAAATTATGTTAAAATTAAATACATCGATGTTTCTTTCTTTCTGAACATGGATCTACATCCGGAGCAAAATTCAGATCTGAATTTAGATCAGGATCCAAATTCAGATCCGCAGATCCGAATAATTCGGATTATCTAAGTAATACGGTTTAGTTCTTGGACCGGAATCGATTTCGAATATCTGAACATCTGAATATCTGAATATTTAGAAACTTTAGTAAGCAATAAGGAAACAACAGTAGATTGGCTACTGCTTACGTTATGATCTTAAGGATATTCTACTGTGATTGATAATTCGCTTGTTGCTTACGTTTTATTATTCAAGTTTTTTGTGTGCTATGGTCTTAAGTTATACAGGTAGATATTACTCTGCATAGAAAGTCGCATACAGGCAGGAAGAGAAATAGGGTGGACCTAGTAGTACCAGATTCTGGCTTGCGTTACTTGGTAATGCGTGGTGAGGGAAGAGTGGGGATAGTTGCTGATAGTTATAGCTTCATAGTAATTATTACGGAAATTACTTCTACACTTGCCCTATCAACGCATCAAGTGCATGATTGAAAGAAGCAAGGAGTGAGCCATTGCATCACGAACTAAAAAGAAAGAGACCAAACTCAAGCGTGAAAAATGATCGAAAAAAATGAAATATGGTTTCGGAAAAGCGCTACGGAAGAATAAATTCGAATGCTCCTGTTGGAGAAAAATGTCAACTTAAAGGATTTGATAAATATTTTTCTTCTTATTTTCTGGTAATTCTGTAAACTTGTGTATTTTCATACATAGAATATATATTCTGAGAAGGAAAGTTGTCATTTCAAATCATGTTTTATTTTTTTATTTCAAAGTTTTTTGATGTCGGTAAGTTAAAAAACGATAATTTAGGTATAAATGTATGTATTTTTCAATAAATATTGATGCATTTACTATTTAATTAAATAAAATTAAATTTTATACAAATTAGAATTTCTGCATTAAAAATAAAACGTGTATTCCATACACATTATTATGTTGTATATACTTCCAACTTTTCCCGTAACAGCATTAAAATCGCATCGTCCTGATTTTCCATGTGCAGATTTGAAGTATTCACAGATGATTAATAAAAATACAGTATTGAAAGTTAGAATAATCAGTAAAAATTTATCTTTTTAAAAAAGGTAAAAAAATTAGCGCTAAGAACATACATGCTTTTTGAATAAAACGTATATTTTGTTCAACGAGAAAATGGCGCATAGTAGGCAATATAACGCTGTACAACAGCTATGAACCTGCGCAAAACGGACAAGTTTTTGTCCGATCCGAGATCATTTTCTTGTTGAATGGAGTACAAGTGTCTAATCCAATCAATAATAGTTTTAATTCTCTTTCAAGAATATTCCTATAGATAAGATAAACCGTTTACAGAAAGACATCTACATGCATAATATCAGCACAAAATTACCTTTTTAAAAAAGATAAAAAAAGGCGTTAAGAAAAGTGCTTCTCGAATAAGACCTAAGTATCCAACTAATTAATAGCAGTTTTAATTTTTCTTCAAAGATATTCTTATTGAAGGTCTTTTTATTCCAACCCAAGTAATAATAACTTTAATTCTCTGTCAAAAATTACTACTTTTCGAAAAAACTAATGTATCAAATGAAAACTTAAAACCCATGCTACAATCTTAACTTATCAAGTTAAATTCTATCAAATTAAAAAGTAAAATGCAAGTGGTATCATCTTACTTAACTCTAATAATATGTATCATTCGTATAAAAGATTTGATATCAACAAAACTGGTGCTCAAGTTAATAAATTCCACATAATTTTATGTATCATTCGTATAAAAGATTTGATATCAACAATTGGCGCGAAGTTAAATCCCATGTAATTTGGAAACCAAATTAAATAATATCAACTTTAATGATATGTATTATTCGTATAAAAAATTTGATAACAACAATTAGTGCTAATTTAAATACCCATACCAAATTAAGTAAAGAATACAATTCATAATTGCGTTATCTTATCCATTCAAATGTTATCACAAAAAAAGTTGAAGAAGTAAACACTTGGCGCTGCTGGTTCGAATAATAAAAACTATAAAAGCAATTCAAAAATTATAATAAGAGTTAAAAAAATAATTCCTTTTTTTTATTTTAATTTATTTTACTTAAGCTTTCAATTAAAAAAATTTTTTTGCTTTTAAATATTTTTATTTAATATTTGTTTAATTATATTTTTTTAATATTTAATTTTAATTTTTAATTTTTATTTTTGTTTGTTTTATTTCATACTTTTAAAAGCAGCATGTGTGTAAGTGAATTTCTATGTTATGCAAAAACATTTTATATTTTAAAGAATTTAATTTTTTATCTTTAATCTTCAGTAAAAAAAATTTTTATTTTTTAAGTTTCTTGTCTTTATTAGTTTTCGTTTCTGAGTTTCTAAAATTATATTTTTTTATTTTAAATATGAAGCGCCACTATGATGGCGCTAAATATTAAGATGTTGAACTATTATATATATATTAGGAACGGAGCACGGAATGCAAGAATTCTCGCACGGAATGCAAGAGATTCGGATTCGACTCCGGCTGAAGCAATATTTTTCGCAATAAGTTTAGTACAGTTTTTTAAATTTGGGAAATTTAGGGGGATTATTAATATTTCAGATTAATTTCGTTGAAAGTCCGACAACTATATCAGCATGCAATTATCATTTCTGAAATTAATTCATTTATATGAATATATATATTATAATAGTTAACATCTTAACATTCAGACCGTAGTAGCGCTTCGTATTTAAAGTAATGTATTTAATATTAGGTGTAGGAAAAAGTTCGTGGCGTTTTTTTAATGTCATCTAATGGGAAAAACGCCATGAACTTTTTCTTACATCTAATATAAATGGTCTTGTTTCCATTTCAATTTTATTGTTTATATTTTTTTATTTTATTTTTAATTATATATATTTTTAATTAAAAAATTTTTATTTTTTAAAACTTTTTAAAAATTTTAACATTTAACATTTTAAACATTGTTTTTGTTTAATTTTAATTTTCTTTTAAAATTTTTTTTGTTTTTAAGATTTCCGTTTATATTGTAACTCATCATCTGGCAGCAATCGGGAATATATATATTTTTTAAAATAAATTTTTAAGCTTTTTAAATTTTTCTATAAATTTTTTAAATTCCTTTTTTAATTTTTTTTCTATTTAAGCTTTTAATTAAAACAATTTTTGTTTTAATTAAAAGCTTTAAAATGTTTTTATTTAATATTTTTTAATTATATTTTTAATTTTAAATTTTTAAACTTTTTAAAATTTAATTTAAATTTTTTTTAATTAAAAAGAATTGATTTTTTAAAGATTTCCGTCTATGTATATATCTGAAGAAACTGGTAGTATCTCAGCGCTAAGCTATGTGCAGCGACATTGCCATGGCTATTGTACGCGAGCCGGCGAGTTGCGCCAGATCGAGATTATCGGATCTTAATAAGGCTGAACCGATCAAGTTATAAATATTCAATTGATTGCAATATATTGTATAATGCTCGGAATATATAATGAAAGTGTTCTTATTTTTTCTCTTTGAGTGGAAATGCAAAATACAAATCTGAAACTTTTATTAAGAAAAAATTAAGAAACATCATCGTCGTCTTCGCTGCTACGGAGTGGGAGTAATGTCCTTTTGGAATTTTTGGCGCAAGAGGCAAATATGGCGCTAGCAATGCATTGTCACATCACACATGGTCAGCGAGCGTTGCAAGCGCTGCAACGGTTCTGCACATTTTACACATTCTACACTCTGCAGAGATTATAAGTTGAAGTTATTGACGTTATTGTTATTTTACGGTAACGCGATCATAAAGAAGTTGAATAAGTTGTGGCCAAATCTATATTATATATAATTTATATATAATTTATATATATGTACATATATATAATAACATATATATAATACATATATATGTACATATATATAAAACATATATATGTACATATATATAAAACATATATATGTACATTATATATATATATATGTTGAGTTCCGGTTATCTCAGATATTGATAAAAATACTTTTAGTACGATGTATTTTTGTAATTAAATGTCTAGGTCTATTCAAATAAAATCGAAATTGTCATTGAAGAACTGTGAGCACATTTGTCGGCACCCTCTAGATTTAATAACAGTGATGAAAATACACCCAATCGATGCATTTTCGAATAAAAATAAGTAAAAATTCAACAAAAAAGTGTCGCTCTATCTTATGAATCGTGATTAATCACGAAATTGATGATTATTTCAGGTTAAAAAGTTGGTCACACGAAATATTGCGATGCAAGCATACACTGCAGACACTGCAGTAAAATTTTCATTCCTCTGCTTAATTTAGATCTACCGCACTGATTCCGCATCCGCAAGTTCCGCTCGATGACATAGGAAAATGAATTCCTTCGGATCAATTGCTGGATTCATATTGGATCCGTTGTACGATGCATTGCAACCAATCAGAAAACAGGATTTTGCTTCATATCATCGACATGAAATAAAATTCTGCTTTCTGATTGGTTGTAGAACGTCGTACAAAGCACGTCGAATCCAGTAAATGAAACATAGAAACATAGAAAAATGAATTCCTTTGGATCGGAAATCACATACATACAGGAACATTGCCGACTGTGTTTTATGTATTTATTTTAATTTTGATTTACATTTTCGTTTTTCTGTATACTATATACATTCTGTATACGATACATTCATGTTCTGATCATGTCTTGACTTCCGTATTTATCTGGCCTTAATTAATTATCTTTAAGATTATGTTCACATTCCCATCCGATTGCTCCAGGTATCACTCTTCTTGTTATTTGTCTAATTAAAGGACATAACATCCGGAAAATATCCAGGTGGGAATCTGAGCACGCTTCAGCGTGCATCAATCATGTTGATCAAGACCCTGCGCGCAAAAAAAGGAATAAGGAATAAAGAATAAATGATTTCAACCTATCTGAAACTGTATTCCGATGTATTCGATTTTTGAAGTTGAAATTGTTTATTCTTTATTCCTAATTTTTTATTCCTTCTATGTGCAGGGCTTAACTATACACTTGTAAGAAATAGTTTTCTCCATTTAAATCAACTAAACGAGATTAATTTTAGTTTATGTTGTATATGTACAACTTGTCACAGAAAAGTTGCAACACTTTTTCTTTGATGGGTTTCGGAATGCAATTTGCTCTCTGTGATTGATACAAGAGTAAGTCAATAAGTTCTTAGAAAATCTGTCAAAGGACACTCGCAGTGTCATTACTTTTTGACAAGTAGCATCTCTCAGCTGAATACTGTCCAATTTTGAACGGAATTCATCGTGTGGTTTCATTTCTGTAAACGATTAAAGCAAACAATCTTTGTATTTTTTGCAAAATGAAAAAAAACGAGTTTCGTGCATGATCACACATCTACATATGAAAGGTTTAACGCCGAAAGAAATCAAAGCCGAATTGGATAATGTTCATAGCACATCTGCATCAGCGTTTGCGACTATATACAATTGGACGAATGAATTTAAATGTGGTCGTATATCTAATTGGTCGTATATCTATGTGATGCACCTCGTTCGGGACGTCCAATTGACTGCTACGAAATGACTGCCAGAAATTATCGAAAAGTCCACGATATTGTTTTGACTGATCGACGAGTGAAAGTGCGCTTGTTGAGGCCATATGTCACAGGCATATTGTATGGCACAATGGTGTTGATTTAAATTTTGCACGAACAATTGGATATGAAAAAGCTATCGGCAAGATGGATGTCGCATTTGCTCACTATGGACCATAAGCGCGATCGTGAGATTTCAAAACAATGTTTGGAGATGTTTCAACGTAATTCAGATGAATTTCTGCGTCGATTCGTTACTGTGGATGAAACATCCATTATTTCCTAGGATTCCTTTATGCATTATGCATTATGCGTTATGCAAGAGTCTGTGCTGTCATCAATAAATTTGCGCAATAAAAAACGGCAGAATCAGCGGAATGAAGCCACAACCAATCACGAACATTCCGCAGTTCCGCATATCCGCATATCCTATGGGAGGATATGGTCCTATGGCGCAGAATTGGCGAAACGCTCGTGATTGGTCATGGCTTCATTTAGTCGATTCCGTTCCGCTAAAATCTGTTTTCTTATGTCCCATGAAGCGGAATTTCCGGTATGTGCAATTAGCGCTGACCAATCACAAGAGCCTTTCCGTAGATTAACCAGAATGGTGTTCGTCATTGACTTGCAATGATTGCGCAACTGCAAGTTCCGCTCCATGGTTCATAGGAAACTAAACTTTTGCGGATTAGAAATCATAAACAAATAAGAACATTGCCCTGTCTTCATTTTGTATACCCATTATGGATTTTACATTTTCGCTTTTCTGTATACTACATAATTAAGTTAAGTTCTATCAAATTAAAAAGTAAAATACAATGATACTGTTTTTTGTTATTTACAGATTTACCTTTTTAAAAATAAGTAAAAAACTCTAAGCGTATTTTTCATGAAGAATTATTTGGATCGGTTTCACCAATGCCAATTACTTAATTGGCCGTAGAACTGATTAATTGTATTTATTGTTTAGTAGAATTGACCACTTATGATTGACGCCGATTTGGTTTAATCGAATTAGTGAAATCAGCCCTTTGTATATAATACTAAGTATCCAATTAATAGTAATTTTTATTTTTTTCAACGATATTTTCAAAGGTCTTTTTATTCCAACCCAATTAATGTAACTTTAATTCTTTGTAAAAAATTATTACTCTTCGAAAAAAATTAATTAATCAATAATATCAAACGAAAAATTAAAACTCAGATACTACAATTTTAACTAAGTTAAAATCGAAGTATAAATGAAGTCAAATTCTGTTTAATTAAAAAGTAAAATACAAATGTATTAGTATTGTTTCTTGTTATTTACTTAACTCTAATGATATGTATCATTTGTATAAAAGAATTGATATCAACGCTGTGATGCCAAGTCACATAAATTCTATCAAAATAAAAAACAAAATCCAAGTGATACTATTTTTATTATTATTTACTTAATCCAAATGATACTATCTTTAATTTTTATGAAATGAAACCTAAATATACGTACATCTTATTGAAGGATTTTCCTATTCCAATCCGAATCGTTTAAATTCCTCTTAAATGAAATTATTATATCACAATTCATTCAAAGACATTTTTTTCTTCCAACTGAAGTAATAGTTTAATTCTTTTTCAAAATATTAAACAAAACATTATCACAAAATTGCGTTATCTTACTCAATTTAAGTGTTATCACAAAAAATTATAGAGTTAGACGTATAAAACGAAAAAATTTAATTTAAATAAAAATTTTTCATGTAAAGCACTTAGCGCTGATAGAAGTAAGAAAAACTATAAAAACAATTTAAAATTAGAATTAATAAAATAAATAATAAAATTTAATCATAATTATAATTTAAAAGTAATAATAAATTTATATAATTATAATTTAAAAGTAATAATAAATTTAATCTGAACACTGAATAAAAATAAAGTTTACTATTAATTTCATAACGCATGTCTTACAAAAAGAAATTTATTTTTCTTAGACTTAAATTTAATAGTATATTATAGTATTCACAACATTTATAATTTATATGACTCTATAACTCAATCGCATAGATACTTTAACTCTTATTGGGAATGCTTCTTATTTTTCTTATTTTTCTAAATATTCATATTTTTTAATATGATTCTAATTTTTCAATTTAAGGAAATGCTGGAGCGGCAAAATTTAATCAAGGTTGATATATTAATATACATACACATATATATATTTGCAACATATGTCCATATATCGACAATAATACAATAATACATAATTACATCTTGACCTAAAATGACATTGGTCATAGGAAAAAAATGATATTAGGACTGTGTATCGATATAGACTGCGAGTACTGAACATATGTAATTTACGTAACTATAAATTTTCATATTGACAGTATACATTGACACATAGCCGTAATAGCATTTTTCCTTTCATACAATGCAACATTTTAGGTCAGGATGTATTAGCAAGACATGTATTAGTACATAGATATATTACACATATAATATACGTAACTATTCTATTTTTTGCTACGTTTAATAAAAAGATGTAGAAGTTATTCATGCTAAAATATATAAACATTGGTGGTGTAAGTACTTAAATATAATACACATTTAGGCAATATTATATAATATTGCATATATGTATACTATAATATGTGAATATACATACGTTATGGATAGAAGTTATTTGTGCTAAGCTATTTATGCATTCCTTATGTTACAAATATGCAATATTGTGTGTATACATATAAAATATAATGTGTATAATGTACACATAAAATTTAATTGCAATATTTTATATAAATAAACATAGGGAATACCTGCATGAATGCCTCAGCATAAACTACTTCTAGCTCTAATTTGTGTAAATATTCACACATCATAATACACACACACATATAATATTCTAATATTGAGAAAAACAATTATTATATAGAGGACTTTAAATCTATAAAATATAACATAAAGTATAACTACATAAATCAAGGCAATATAGATATAAATGAAAAAAAATGTATATCCAAACAGATTGTGTCACTCACAAATTGCCAAAGATGAAGTGTTGTAAAATTTTAGTTCTCTTTCTTATTATCTTCTCATATTTGTGAGCTTTTCGTAATATATCTATATTGCTGAAGAAAACTCCAAAGTGAGTTAAAATGTACAAAGTAAAAAAGATATCATTTATCAGAGAATTCGTAATTTGATTATTTTTTTTAAGATGTTACGTCTGATAATTTGCGTTTGACTCTCATTAGTTTTGATTTATGTTAATTGTATGTATATTCTGATATTGAATAATATAAAGCATATATAATATAAAGCTGATATAAAAGCATATATCACTAATATCTGTACATTTGACCATAAAAAAACATATCTCTTTTTATTAAACGTAGAAAAAAGAGGTAAAGTAGACCTTGGACGTAGAAAAAAATATTATTACTGCCAGTATCGAAAATCTAATATAACGTAAACTATGGATTTTCATTACTAACGGTGTACTAATATATTAGCCATTAGCCATTAGCCATTAGTCATTTATTAAAACGTTTTGAATATGATGTACCTATACATTTCATAAAGTACAGCTTTGTATGAAAATTATGCATGTGACTATTGATCGTGTAATATATGTTATATATATGTTTTATATATATTAGGTGTAGTAAAAAGAAACCCATTATTTTTG
>NW_012130115.1:1762198-1765111 GCF_000143395.1 Atta cephalotes | reverse complement strand
GAAACAAGTGATAGTCAGAGGGAGCAACATCTGGAGAATATGGCGGGTGGGATAGGACTTCCCATTTCAACGTTTCCAAGTATGTCTTGATCACTTTCGCAACATGGGGTCAAGCATGGGGTCATGCTGCAAAATCATCTTTAAAAAATCTTTATCGTGTCTCTCGTTGTATTGCGGCCGTTTGTCTTTCAATGCTCGGCTCAAACGCATCAATTGCGTTCGATACCGATCGCCTGTGATTGTTTCAGTCGGTTTTAACAGTTCATAATACACTACGCCGAGCTGGTCCCACGAAATACAGAGCATAATCTTGGAGCCATGAATATTCGGTTTGGCCGTCGACGTGGAAGCATGGCCGGGAACTCACATGATTTTCTGCGCTTGGGATTATCGTAATGAACCCATTTTTCGTCCCCAGTCACAATGCGATGCAGAAATCCCTTCCGTCTTTGCCTTTCAAGCAGCTGTTCACAAGCAAACAAACGCCGTTCAACACCTCTCGGTTTCAATTCGTACGGCACCCAATTTCCTTGCTTCTGAATCATTCCCATGGCTTTGAGGCGTTTTGAAATGGCTTGTTGAGTCATTCCCAATGATCATGCCAATTCTTCTTGATTTTGACACGAGTCTTGCTCAAGTAATGTCTCCAATTCTGCATCTTTGAGAAACTTCTCTCTTCCACCGCTATGCCGGTCTTCAACGTCAAAATTACCGTTCTTGAAGCGTTGAAACCACTCACGACACGTTCTTTCACTAATAGCGGCCTCATCAAAATTTGAGAGCATTCGATGAGCCTCAGTCGCAGATTTCTTCATATTGAAGCAAAAAATTAAAACCTCCCGCAAATGACGAGAATTTGACATTTTTAATCGAGAATAACTTTATGATGCAGACACAAATCGACTAATGTTTCTATGGGGTTATGTTGACAGATGCCCAAATTATTGTATGACGTCTATGATCTATTTATTTCGACCACCACTTACCGCTAAAGCCATCTATAGAAAAACGGCGGAAGCAAAGTTATACACCTAATAATAAACATATTTTTATATAATTATATAAAAATATATTTAGATATATTTTTATATAATTACATTATACGTGTATTTTTAAAATTTTAATTCAACAACTAAATCAACAAATCAATTTAGAAGGATCTGGAGACACGATAGTGTCTCGGCGCTAACACATGGCGCGAAACATTGCCGTGCTCCTTTACGCGAGCCGTTGAGTTGCGTACCGAATCATATCAATAGGCAATGAAAATAGGCAAATAAAAAATTATTTTTATATTGCACAACATGTAAGGACTTTTCAATTTGTGAATTATAAGATTATATTGACATCATCTTTATTATTTTATTAATCATCTCATGATTTTCCGTGCGCTTTATGTACTGCGTTTGTAGATGTAATCCGCAAGAACTTAGCGTGGTCTCGGGCATTAAGTGCGACATCAAAATGTTAAAGATTCTACATTCGATCTTGTTTTTTCCTTTTTTTCATAATTTTTTTTTAATAATAACGTTATTAATAAACATATTACTCGAAATATATTTTTATAAAATTATAGAAATTATATATGTACTTCAGTGTCGGAATTAGTTGCACATTTCGGGCCAATTTCTGAAGTGTTTACTTTTCCCTCACAACGCTCGACGACGGAATCACTAGGTCGCGCATCTCAAGAGCGTCACAGTATAAGAAACATATTGCGACTTTCCAGCAAATTATCATGAAAATATTTTTCTTCCTATTTATATAAATGTTATTTTCTTAATAATGGTGATTGAATCATCATATTAATAAATAAATACATTTTACTGAATGTAATATACTTTTAAAATATTACTTTATTATTTTTATGATACATTTGGTTTTCTTTCAAAGAGCTACTAATCACACTTATGTGCTATAGAATGTATAATATAGAATATAGAATAATTTTAATATAGAATAATAACAAAACCAATTTAAGGCTAATAAGAGTTGACACAGGATGAGGTTCGTAATTTTAATGTAGAATGGTGACTTAACTCCGTTGTCTTCTTTATTCAACATGTGAATAAAGAAGATATATTGAATAAAGATGACATTATGGAGTTATTGGAATTAAGTCATCATTCCACATTAAAATTACGCATCTGTCAACTCTTATTAGTCTTAAATTATTAGGTGTACAACTTTACTTCCGCCGTTTTCTTATAGATGGCTTTAGCGGTAAGTGGTGGTCGAAATAAATAGATCATAGACGTCATATAATAAACTTGGGCATCTGTCAACATAACCCCATAGAAACATTAGTCGATTTATGTCTGCATCATAAAGTTATTCTCGATTGAAAATGTCAGTTTACGAGCCAAATTCTCGTCATTCGCGGAAGGTTTTAATTTTTTGCTTCAATATGAAGAAATCTGCGGCTGAGGCTCATCGAATGCTCTCAAATACTTATGATGAGGCCGCTATAAGTGAAAGAACGTGTCGTGAGTGATTTCAACGCTTCAAGAACGGTGATTTTGATGTCCAAGGTCATGCTCTGTATTTGGTGAGACCAGCTCGGCGTAGTGTATTATGAACTGTTAAAATCAAAACTGAAACAATTACAGGCGATATCGAATGCAATTGATGCGTTTGAGTCGAGCAATGAAAGACAAACGGCCGCAATACAACGAGAGACACGATAAAGTGATTTTGCAGCATGACAAGGCTCGACCTCATGTTGTGGAAGTGGTCAAGACATACTTGGAAACGTTGAAATAGGAAGTCCTACCCCACCCGCCGTATTCTCTAGACGTTGCTCCCTCTGACTATCACTTGTTTCGATCAATGGCACACGGCCTGACCAGCACTTCCGGTCTTATGAAGAAGTAAAAAAATTGGATCGATCGTGGATAGCCTCAAAAGATGACC
>NW_012130115.1:1753771-1762178 GCF_000143395.1 Atta cephalotes | reverse complement strand
CAAAGTTGTACACCTAATACATTCTACACTCTGTAAAGATTATAAGTTGAAGTTATTAACGTCATTGTTATTTTACCATAATGCGATCGCGGAGAAATTGAATAAGTGCGATTATAGCTAAAACTATATTACATATAATGCTGTTCCGATTACCTCAAATATTGATAAAAATACTTTTAATCGATGTATTTTCGTAATTAAATATCTAGCTTATCTAAATAATATCGAGATTGCCGTTGAGGAACAGTGAGCACATTTGTACAGCACCCTTAATCGGATTTAATAACGGTGCTGAAAATACATCCAATTGATGCATTTTCGCATAAAAATAATTAAAAGTTTAACAAAAAAAGTGTCGCTCTGCCTCATGAACCGTGATTAGTCACTGAAATCGATGACTATTCTGGTTAAAAAGTTAGTCATATTGATGAAATATTACGATGCAAGCACTGCAGATACTACAGTAAAATTTTCATTCCTCTGTTTAATTTAGCTCTATCGGCTCGCATTGATTCCGCATCCGTAAGTTCCGCTCAATGGGACATAGGAAAATGAAATTCCTTTGGATCGGAAATTATGTAATACATATACATATATTGTCGATTGTGTTTTACCATACAGCGAGGAAGAAGAGTTTTGAAGAGTTTTTTATGCACAGATTACTGCGCTGTTGCGAAAACTTTCAAAATAAGATCTGATAATAATCATGGGAGATTTCAACGCGAAGGTGGGCAAAGGGTGCACGAGACAACACATTGGACCACATAGGGTTTGGGAGAAAGGAATAGGCGGGGAGCTGTTGAATGTGTGTGCGGAAGAACATAAACTCATCATAACGAATATCTTCTTTCAGCTGTCGCCAAGGAGGTTGTACATTTGGAAGTCATCGATACGAAGGAAACATACTCAGAAATCAAATCAATTATATCTTGGTCAACAAGGGATATAGAAATTTCTAGCATTCTCCTCTGTTAAAACATATTCAGGGACGGATTTGTAATTGGATCATAATCCGCTTGTCGGAGTCTTTAGAGTGTGTATGAAGATGGTTCGTAAGAGACAGAACCGAGATGCGACCTTCGAAAGAATGAAGTTGTAAGAAAGGAGAAGTAATGAGCATCATAAACTTAACGGGGATCCAACTAGGATTGAGTTGAACCAGCTGTGTGAGCTGTAACTGCCATTAAGATGGAGCTGCTCAAACCGGAGAAGCAGATGAGGAAATGAATGACAAATGAAAATTTTCAGCTAATGGAACAAAGGCGGAGAAATAAAACAATCGGCAGTGTATGATCTCAACAAAACAGTGAAAACTAAGATCAGAGAAGTAAAGCAAAAGAAATTGGAAAAGAAATGTTCCGATATAGAAAGAGAGGTTTGATAGTCTTAAAGAGTCTTAAAGAGTCTTAAAGTGTATAGGAAAGTGTATAGGAAAGAGAATTGACAAGATGAAGGTCGGCGATCGGACTAATCAACTGATGTCATCATTGATAAACAAGAAGTACAGATAAAAAGGTTACGTGGAAGAATTATGTCATGACAACAGGTCATACTCCTCTCAGCTCGACTCTGATATAGGCTTCGATTCTCAAAGAGGAGATGTAGGTAGCAATCGCAGCCCCAAAGAATGATAAAGTGTCAAGATGGAGTGCAGGCGGAATTCATCAAGCTGTTGGATAAGAAACATGTAGAATGATTGACAACAGTGTTTAATCATGTCCATCGTACGGGATGTATTCCGTAGAAATAGCTCAAGTCAGAGTTCATCGTTTTCTCTGAGAAACCTGGAGCAGTGAGAGATGCAGTGACTACAGAACAATTAGTTTGATGAATCACTTGCTGAAGTTATTCCTGAAAATCATCCACAGAAGGATTTATAGGCGAAAAACAAATGGTCCCTACTCAATTTGGCTTCAGAAATGTACTAGAACTCAGGAAGCTTTGTTCAACGTCCAGGTCCTATTCCAAAGATGCAGAGACATGAGCTGTGATATGTATGCTTGCTTTGTTGACCAGAAGGTATTCTACAAAGTCCAACACCTGAAGATGTAGAGATGTTATAAAATATAGGATAAGAAGGATGTAAGAGTTGTGTTATTGTGATAACTTGTACTGGAATCAAGAAGTCATTGTCAAACTACAAGATGAGAATACGAAGTCGGTTAGAATCCTGAAGGGGGAGAAGATAGGACTGTCTCCTCTCCTTTTTAATATTTACTCAAAGTTCATATTTCGGGAAATTATTAAGAACTCTGAGAAATCTTCCTCAATGGACAAAGGCTTAATAACATTAGATGCGCAGATGACACAGTTGTCTTCACGGATAATCTAGCGGATTTGCAAGACATGGTACGAGTTACGCCGGTCAATCAATAGTACAGTCTAGATATTAACGTAGACAAAATTAAACTAATTGATTATCAATAAAGATTATATCCCGTACGATTACCTTAACAACGGGAATTATATTGAGAAAATCCATAAATACACATATCTTGATACTGAAGAGCCACGATTTAAATATAAACATCAAGGTCAGCCTCCTAGGCTATGTCTTCTCGGTCCTCTACTATGGAGATGTGAACTTTGACCAAGGCGATGGAGAGGAAGCTGGAAGCCTTTGAGATGTGACTCTATCGCAGAATGCTGCAAGTGTCTTGGAAAGGATGACCAACGTCGAGATTCTGTGTCGAATAGGGGCAAGAAGAAGGAGGTACTCAACACTATCAAGTACTGCAAGCTGCAATACTTAGATCATATTATGCGAAAAGAGTCTAGATACTAACTACTGCAGTGCATTCTTCAGGGCAAAATCTATGGCAAAAGAGGATCAGGCAGGAGACGGTTAAACCCTGGTTAAAAAACTTGAAGACTTGGTTCGGGAGGTCGATCTCGGGACCGGTATTCAGAATTGCGGCAAACAAAGTGATGGTAGCCAACATCCGGATTGGATAGGCACAATAAGAAGAAGAAGAAAATAATCGACACTGTTGTCTTTGGGTTTGGGCGTCGATTAGATACCTTGTGCGTTTGATTCGTAACTTATCGTTCTGAGTTTTGAATCGCTGTCCCACATAAGACCGGCTTGTTCCAATAAGGCAAGAGGCTATCTAATTATCTGATAGTCTCTGTTATTATGTATAAGCTAAAATCTAATCCTAATTTAATTTAAATCTAATTCTCATCCTTCAGAGCGTGTGTCTGGAGGCGAGATGCACGCTCTGAAGGATGAGTGGGCTTCCCCGTCGTTCCCCGTGGGCGCAAGGTACCTCGAGATGTGTCGCGGCGAAACTGCTCATTCCTGCAGAAACGCTCTGCAGGCGCTATTGGATTTTTCCATCGTCTTTCTCGAGACTTGTTGGAAATATTAGTTGTCGCATATATTTTTGTGAGTGAGATGACCCCGAAATGGGACCGACTAATAATAACTATTACTACTTCGGGTACCGACAAGTTAGAACAATTTTCCAATTTTTTCGTAGCTTTTGCAGTAAACTTTTCTTCTTCTTTGTTTCATCAATTGATTAAAAATTTTTGTTTTCGCACTTTACGATACTCATTATTATGAACTTCACCCTTTCGATCTTTTTATCATGAAAATTTAACGTGCTCAAAGAAAACATTACAATGCCAATTGATGAGGGTCAAAAACAGTTTACGATCGTTTATAACCAAAAATATATTGTATGATTGTATCCATAGATAAAGTATAGTAAGTACTGTGTACCATAAGCTAAGAAATAATAACGCTCTTTAAGATATCTTTTAGTAGCTTTATTATACGTCTTTTAAACATTCTATAAGGCATCTTTTAGATACTCTACGATATTTTTTAGAAGTCCTTTAGTCGCCTTATTGGTAATAAATTTAGACTTAGTACAATGTTAGATTAGGTATATATGTACATGTATATTATATGAATTAAATAATTCATTGTTCCGATATACACTGATATATTGGACCGGTACTATAAATCTATAATATACCTAACGTAAATTGTAGATAATCTGTTAGATAATCTGTTAGAAAATCTGTAGTTCATTGTAGTTATGTATACTATAAATTTTCATTATTGACAGTTTACGTGGCTCGTTTGATAAGTTTGATAAATTTTCATGAAATGGCGCTACAATCCATTTGATGACGCGACATCTCAAAAGATCCACTCTTCGAACCCTTTCAAGCCAAATTTCAGCCAGAAAGGACGCATAGTTCACGTTTGGTAGTTATTTGAAGCGAGATTGGCGCGCAAAAAAGTGCTCTTCCATCAAAACAACGCGCCGTCCCACAAGTCGACCATTGCAATGACAAAACTACGAATTGGGCTATGAATTGATTCCTCATCCACCCTATTCTCTGGATTTGGCCCCGTGTGACTTCTTTCTGTTCCCAAACTTAAAAATTTGGCTCAGTGGGAAGAAATTCTCGTCAAATGAGGAAGTCATTGTCGCCGTCAATGAGTATTTTGCAGACTTTGAGACAGCCTACTTCAAATGACTCCTTGATTTCGTCTGACTTAAAAACTTTTAGCATTCGAAAGCGTAATATCTTGACATCTAGATAGATTTTCCACAAAGATTAGATTTCTCGCTAAATAAATTGAGCGCCAGATACGAGAGAACTGCCACTCTTTCGATAATCTCTTCTATTTTTATTCATACTAAATTCGCGACGACAGGAGTGGATCGTCAAAGGAAAATTGTCGGAGGGAAAGAGGTAGACTGTAAGAATCACACATGAGATAATAAAGAAATAAAGAACAATTATATTTAGTAAATCGTTTTACATGCAATATCCAGAGCTTCGCTCCCTCCGCTGGACTCGATATAATCTACTTTCACGAAAAATAACGACGACTTACTTCTAATGGCTGAGTAATTCTGTACGCTAGACTACGAACTCTGACTTCTCTCCGCGGTCGTCTTCGCAGGTGACTGATAATGACGACTGATTATTTACAAAACCTCTCGACAGCGCACCAAAACTCGTATCCGAAGTAATGCACGCTATCCGGGAGGGTACCGACGTGAAGCCGAATGCTAACTCAAAAGCGCCATACGATCACAATAATCATTTCAGCACGACATAAACGATACAATATAAAACCTAAAATGACTTGACGATGGCAAGAGAGGTAAGCACGACTCGACTAATACTAATATAATTAACTAATATTTCACTAAATTATAATATTTCACCAAATTACTTGGAAGGGTGGCACGTGTCTCAAAATTCCACGACTTTACACAATAGCCATTAAACTGGTCGCTTTCCGCGACGTGAGCTTTCTTGTGTGATCCGAAGCTATGAACCCAGATCGATAGCTTTACAGCAACGACGCTCATCTCACTCTCGACATCCAAATCTTTCTGCTATTCTCCTCGTCAATGCTCCTCACGGCAACGATTCTCGAAAACTCTAGTCGGCGGCGACTTCGTACGTCCTTGACAACGCTTCGGCTCAGTCACAGCAAGAGTGAAGCCCGAAGCGGATTCACACAGGCCGTTCGGCCCCCTCCCCCCTTGCAGGGAGTTGTCACGCCAATTGGCTCCCGTCAATTACGCTATCCGCGCGTGCCGCACAGGTCCTCGCGACCGTGAATCCTTGTTCTTTAGACCGTGCAATATAATTTTCCATGAGCTCCCTTTTCATCTTTGGCCCCTAATTTTCCCAGGCGCGAAATGTCCTTTAGCTTTTTCATCGACTCCGCGCATATGCCTCCGACAGACATTCATACGGTTCTTCTGGTGGCTGGGTGTTTTCGCCTTCCATCGCACTCTGCAAGAGGTGAGCGGTGTAACAATGCTCAAGGCGGCAGCGAATTATAAAGCAAATATGAAAATAATACGACCTGTGGGCTCCTGGATGGATGGCCTTCCAGCGTAAGGTCGCCTTTTCTTTCTTCCTAGCAATGTAGTCCTTTTTCTCTCCATGGTGAGATGAAACAATTACAGCAGGAAATTGTTGCCGAGCGCGGTCTGTAGCGATTCTAATTCTAATCGTGAAACTAATCATTAAAGAAAAAAAAATCTTAACGAACAGAGAAAGAATTATTAACCAAGAACAGATAATTAAGAGAGTAGCGCACATTCGCAGGTGCGCTCGTGTGCGCGCTCGCTCTCCGAGCTGGGAAGACGCGAGTCCGACATTGACAATTCCCGACACTGACAGACAAAAATTGTCATGTCACAGTACATATATTTATTCTGATTGCAAAGCCTGCGGAGACAGATTTTGAGCAAAGTCTGTTACTAATTATTTATTGCAGAAAAGCAACAAATTACATAACGGCAACAAATACACAGAGTGTATCCGACATTGTCAGCAAATTGTTGTCAGAAATATGACAAAGTCTGCTAAACATGCTGTATCAGCAGATTGATGACAAAAATCGAGCAGAGTTTATTTGATCACTCAAGTTTTGCTCTCAATCTGTTAGTCAGGCTGTGCAGAATTTTGGTTTCTGTCATCAATCTGCTGGCATAGCATATCTAGCAAGTTTTGTCATATTTCTGACAGTAATTTACTGACAAATATAATACAATGTCAAATATAATACAAATTATGTGTACAATTTGTTGTTTTCTTGCAATCATTGATAGCAAACTCTACTTAAAATCTGTCTCCACAGGCTTTGTTATCAGGAAATTTGATCAGGAGACGCGGTAGCATCTCCCGTCAAATATGTTTTTGAAGTTTAGTACATTGAAAATATCTTTTTTACATTATATGTATATATGAAGAAAATAACCACGTCATAAAAGAGACATTACAGCGTATCTTTTACTGAAAGAAGGACACTTATGTAATTAAAAATTGTTGTTTTATTTAAACAAATTGATATTATAAATAAATGCATATATTGGGAAAGAATATAGATTTTTATAATTAAAATGATATTCGGTACCCGTAGCACTTACCATTTTTAGTTTCATTTCGCCTGATCGATAATCGATTAAATTCGCGAGATGTCGGCTTATTCCGCGCATTATCACCCGTCGATACTCTATTGCAAATTACAAGAAAAATTCTTGTGAAATCTTCCAAGAGAATTTTCATATACGAATTTCGGACAGGAACATACAAGATCGTATAAGAATATATCGCATACGATGTAGGTAAATAAAAAAACCTTGCATGAATCTTACACCCATGTTACATGAATCTTATGAGCATGTTACATGACTCTTACACGCATGTTACATGAATCTTGCACACAGATTACATAGTGAATTTTGCGCGTATATAATGTGAATCTTGCAAATATATAACTAGAGTGTCCATATGAAAATATTATAAGAATACTATTGGAATTTTGTGTGATGTATTGCTCGTATCTTAGTAAATAAAATAAAATTTCGTTTTGTGTTCTTCAAATAGCGCTATTATCAATGAAGTAACGGCAGCAATCTATGTAGATCCTGATTCACGTGCACGAACGTTTTATTGTCTTGTGCTGCTGCTTGAGATTGGCAAGATTCAATTCGTCGGCCATATTGGATGCGAACACGAACGCGCATGCGCGACGGGAATGGCGAGAAAGTTTTGGCTGGTAACGGAAATGTTGGCCTTCTTTATCTTGTTACGCGCGCAAAAGGCAGAAAAATGCGCTGAAAGGATGTCTCCCAGTCGTGCGTGGATGTGGCGGAGATGCTCTTCTCGTAGCCGCTGCGCCGTCGCTTTCCTGCATGAATACACGCCAGCCGGGATTTCTCCCTTTCGCCAGTCTGTATTCTTGGTAATCAAACACATGCTTCGTGGACGCTAGAAATATATATGCTGCTGCTGCGACAATCGTACCACTTCGATGAGATAGCTTCGGCTGAGTTTACCAAAAATTGATGGTCACCACTTCAAAGTTACGAATGCTTGATATCCGACTAGAATAGTTTGCGACAAGCACAGCAATGCGAATGATGTTTACGTGTTTCCTGCGGTAGATGGTTTCGAAGGGACGTGGTTAAGAATATGCACTTTTCCTACTATACATATATTTTATTTAGATAGATATCTCGCGCGCGGGCAAGCGTGTTTTATATTAAATTGTCCGGAAAGTTCGTGCCGCAAAAGATTTAAATTTAAGATAAATGAAATTAAAAATTTAAATCTTCTGCGTTTCAATTTTCCTTCAAAATCGGCACGAACTTTCCGGACAATCCAATACAAGAGACGTGCCGAAAGAACACCGAGAAACATAACAATATAAACTTTTTATGAGTGAGAGGGGATACGTGTGAACCATATATATGAAGTAAAGAAATTCAATTTGTAAAAAGATGGAACCATTTCGTGCGCCGAATTGGAAGAAATCCGCTACTAGAATAACTTACTAATTTGGATTTGTAATATCAATCTTACCTTACTTTAGATCTGTTTTCTGTGGTTAAATTATACTTTTGGACTTAAA
>NW_012130115.1:1743861-1753416 GCF_000143395.1 Atta cephalotes | reverse complement strand
GCCTTGGCAGTCTCAGTTTAGTGCAGGAAATAACCATTTATTTATTGGCTTTATTCATTGGCTTTACGTTTTATCCATTTTATCAATACCTGCAGGTCTATTCTTAACATCATCATTATAACGCCGCTGCACAGTTCTTTTACTGTGGTAAAAAAGCTGTGTCATAGCATTATATTGTAACAATAATAAAACTTGCATTAAGAGCAGTTAAGAGTTACAGATCTGCTGATATCTCCCGAAGAGGTTATTTTGTGTACAACTGAGTCTACTTTTTAAACATGGCGTCCAAATTAGTAGATTATTATCCTCTTAGCGGACTCCCTTCCAATTCGCATCCTTCCCAAGCACAAATTGAGTCTCCTTATCTCTTACTTCGTAGTGTGACCGTCGCGTCGTGATGATGAGAGTAGTTATGATGATTTTTATATCCTGTTGAAAATTCTTGTAAGTTTTTTGTACCAAATCTTAAAAGAATTGTATGTGAGCACTCAAGATTACTAAATTAATGTACATAATCATATAAGAATTTTATATAATTTGTTCATAAATCTCATTAGTAATCTTTAATGACTTTAGGAATCTGAAATGAATTGTACACGACGATTTATATCATAATGAAAAGATCTTACCTTAGCCTTATAAGAAAATTTTTAAAAGATAGTTCCTTACAGGATCATTTAAGAATATGCTATTAATTATATATGATTCTTAAGTGTTTCATGAAAGATTTGTCAGTCTTAAGAGATAGACATAGTTACGGAATAATTTATTTTCCAAGTTGATACAAGAATCTGACACGAATCGTACACAACGATTTATGTAGCAATGAAAAGATTTTGTCTTAACCTTATAAAAAACTAATCTAATCTTATAAAAAACTCTTAACAAATAGTTTCTTTATAGGATTGTGATATAGGATTCTTTATAGGATAGAATTGTGTGTCCAAGAATATGGTATTAATTATATATACAGATTCCTAAGTGTTATATGAAAAATTATCTTAGAAAGCATATAATTATTTTTCAAGTTGGTGGAGAAATTTGGCATGAATCGACGATTTATATCGGATATATATCGGAATGAAAAGATTTTAATTGCTAATTTAGCCTAATAAAATACTCTTAAGAAATAATTTTTTTACATAAGCACTTCAAAGTAATAAAGGTATCATCCCAATAAATGAAATGGAATTAATGAATGAACAGAAATTGGATTGAATATATGAAAAAGAATTAGGAATAAAAGAAAAATTAAGAATAAAAAAGAATTAAGAAAAATTAAAAAATTTGTTAGAATATTGAAAATGACTGAATAGAAGGTTGAAACGTATATTAGAGGAAAATCAGTGAAACCGACATATTATTTTGTTTTTAGATTATATTTTATGGAAAATCTGAAAATAAAACTTTGGAAATATGAATGTAAATGTAGAAAGTGTCTTCTATATCAATGTTCTATAGCAGCTCTTCATTAAGAATTTTACAATAATTAATTTTTTCATAGAATAGGCAAAAATGAGCGTGTGACGAAAATGGGCTCCAAAATTGACATATGCGTATATGGTCACAGAGCATGCGCATGTGACCACGCGCATGCTCATATACCTATGTCATATATTTCGGGAACATGAAAGATACTCTAACTTAAATAATAATTAATTGTAACGATTTTTAAGCCCATGGCATATACAAAAACTGTAAGACGTAATCAGTAAGTGAATTGGTCAATCACGGTAGAGATTGTAAGTAGCGAATCCAATGTTACGATTTTCTTACTACTTTATATCTTACGGCCTTTTTGTGTCCTTGGGCTTTAGAGACATGTGTTAAAGCGCGGAATGATAGAAGGCACAAAAATTAATCCTCAACCAAGGACTCATTTCGACAAAAAAAATTGTAATGATTAATATTTGATTTTGTGAGACGAAACGACGCTTTTTTCTGCCAGATTCGGTTGTTTCGTGTAAATATGTGAAATAAATAATTTTAAACCAAAGGCCACTAAACTATGTAAATAAACAATTTATTTAAAAAAATAAATAATTTATTTCAAATCAAATATAGACAAGTTATTTCGTGCATTAATGCGTTTATTGTACATAACAAATATATTCTTTCAATTACAAACAAGAAACTATATAATTGTATTTGCTTTAAATATCATATTAAAAAGCTAGAGAAAGCTGAAAGATTACAGATTTTAAACAAATGTTCCAAATAAAATAGTTACGTTTTAATAATACAAAATATAATAATACAAAATACTAAAATATTATTTATATGTTTCAATCCTTTATGATTAAATGGCATATTCAAGTTAGGCAAAGTTAGAAAAGCATAGTCAAAGACTAGAAAATAAAACATTTTAAATGGAGAAACATCATAAGTAAAATAGTTATCTTGTGCATTAAAGTATGTATCACATGTTGTACTGAATGTACATCTAGTCTTTAATATATTTATTAACATATTTTCAAACGACGACTTTTATAACTGTAAAAACAGATATAAAGATATTATTGACAAAAGTCACAAATAAAATAATTCTGTATACCAGAACATTCAATATGTGCCCATTGTTTCACAAGACATACATCGAATCCACTCTTCTCCATCAATATCTTTAGAATAAAGTGCATTGCAAAAAATGCAAACTGTATAGTTGTTTGTACAATCTATTGATGTACAATACTTAAATCATCATCAGATGATGTTTCTATAGAGAAATTTCTATGGAAAACGTCATTTTTATCTCGATCAATAAACTGATCTTTTGACAGTATGTATTATCTTTTTCTCGACCTCTTCCTCGATTTTTTATTCTTTCAATCTTCTTTCTTCTTATTTATTAATCAGTCAGTTTTAATTTTTCTCGATATGTACATGATGTGATAACCTGTGCTTCCAAAAATTTACAGCCTCTATTTGAAATTTTCTGTCACTTTTTAGGTAATGGAAAAATTTCATATGATGTAGATGGTTGTGATTCAATAAATGATATTTTAGAACAGGAAGGTTCATCAAGTATATTACTGTTAATAGAAATTTCATTAGATTCAAGCACTGGAGTTAGAGGCAAAACATTTTCAGAATGTATTTCTTCCATCTCTCCTTAAGACGAGATATAATTATAAATACATTAATTATAAATATATATAATACATAAAAACATATGATTCAACTCTTATCGGATTATCTTCGATGTTTTTTAAAATCTTTAAAATCTTTAAAAAGCAAACTTTGCAATTTCGTCAACATAAATACCATAAGGCCATAAACATAGTATATCTAGACCAGCATTCGAGGAGTGAGAGTAATCCTCAAAAAAAGACTCATTTGACCTCAGCTCTCTCTTGTTTCGCGCTTACATATAAAGTGTACGTCTAAGAGAGGGGATCAAAAGCACGAAGAAGCTCGGCGGTCCAACCTGGCTAACAAAAATTTGGGATGATGTAACATCCGAAACGAAACACGTCCTTCGCGCTCGTCGTGGGACTCTTATAGAACATATACGACTCTCTTCGTCAATCTGACTCTAAGCTACATTATATTTTAGTTCTTCTTCTCTCTTTCAACCTTCTCTTTCAGAGATACACTTTATACGCGAAACGAGAGAGAATGCAAGAAAGCCAAGTGAGTGCGTCCTTTTCTAAATGAGGACTATCCCTATTCCTCAAATTTCTGACAATGCTTAGTCTAAAGATACTATGTATATGGTTCGCGTAAAGGAGCACGGCGCCGGACGACAGTGTTTTGCGCCATAACGTTGCGCTTGTCTTAGCATCGAGATATCGAATCTCCACGGTCAAGCACATACAATATTCCTAGAATATTATATGAATATAATTTGCCTCTCTTTTATAATATTTACTTAATGTTTTAAGAATATATTATATCTTTTTTTATTGGACTATCTGTTATTATAGAATTATCTATAATTAACAATTGAATTTGAGACAAATATAAAACTGAGCAAATAACCAATGTTAACGTAAAAACATTTTTTTTTTTATGTATCTTATCAATTTAATCAGCGCATTTATCAATTCAATTCTTACAAATAAAGTAGATTATTTCAAGCTAGAAAAATATTAAGGGTGTGTTTACTTTTTACGTAACTTTAAGTATTTTAAGTACTAACAAGTACCATTTACACAAGTATTCATTTTTCCGGTTGTAAGTGCTCAGAGAAAGACCACAGAAATATTTATGACGTCATCATGATGTCATAGATACTGCTCACAAGCACTTCGTCCAGTTGAGATAGGACAATAAAAGCGTGAGCACTTAGAAGACACTTGTTATAAGACAATTGTTTTAAAAAACAATTATAAAATATTTAGATTCTTTTTTTTTAAATAAAAGTTGAAATTAAAAAAATGAACTTCAGATTAAACAATCAAAGGAGAAACAAACAAGACTAATGAGAGTACAGCGCCGTTAATGGTGCGCAATAAAGTAATAGACTTTAGTTAAAAATTTTTATTGCGATATCATGATGTCATCTCACAGTTGATTGAATGTATTGAATCAATTTTGAGTCATTTTCAGCAATACATTTTATACTTCATATATTAATTCTCAGTGTGTCAGGATTGAGTAACGTAACAAATTGTCAAATTTGAACGTGATAAGAATCTAAAATGAAACCAAGAATACGTCATAAAGCTTTGGATAACATTTAATTTTAGCATCACCAATTTAAATTAACGTGTGTAAAGCAAAAGCAAACACACAATAATAAAGATCAATTTTTAAACGAGCAAATTTGAATGACAGATAAAGTTAACTATTTTATATATATATATATATATATATAAGATCTCGATACATTTCGATTTAACTTAGTTTTCTTCGGTCGACAATAATTTATAAATTATAACTTCATGATGTAACAAAGATAGATACTATAATTGATGTTTCCGCATGGATCACATCTTATCGACAATTTTATATATGCAAGGAGCACATCACAATTTTCCACACGTATTTTTGTCATTGATGCAGTTCTACAACATTCTTTCCCCCCCCCCCCATTTATTTGATATCCAAAAAAATTATATCAATTTCATGATTGTTAACGAAAAGCAGGTGGAATCAATCGTGATTAAAATTGCAAGAGATACATTCTCAGTTAGAAACGTTGTGGATATTTACGTTTACAGATTGTTAATCAGAAAGTAAAAACGTAAGTAGTAATTTTGTTGTTAATTATAAATTAGTAATTGTTTTGATTAACTTACTGTACATGAAAATAAAAAACGTTTAAAAATGAAGGAATGATAAAAATTTGATTGTCACATTCGTCATTAAACGAAGTCAAATGATATGTGTCAGTGAAACTGTACAAACATTAAGTCTTGTTTATAATAAGAACATTGAGAAGTAGTTACACACTGTGATTGGAAATTTAACAAATAAAGATATGACCCATCGAGAGATTCGTTTTTTTTTAGATCGATTTCATTTTTTTTGTTTTTTGATGTATAATATCTCAGAAATAAACCTCCTGTTACAATTTTATTCAACTATTTTGATTTTATTGCAATCAATGTATGATTGAACTGTAAAATGTGCTTCATAATAACTAAATATTTCGATGGATTTCATGCCTTATGTTCATTTCATCTTGTGCTTCTTCTTCTGGTTTGTCCTACGTGGAAGCATCGCATTATACGAGATTTTATAAAACATATTTATGAACTCTGTTACACATCAAAAAATAAAAAAATAGAATCAATCTAAGAAAAGACACTGTCTCTCGACAGGTCATATCTTTATTTATTAGACTCAATTTTCAATCACAGTGTGTAACTACTTCTTAATGTTCTTATTATAAATAAGACTTAATGTTTGTACTGTTTGACTGACACGTATTATTTGATTTTGTTTAACGACGAGATAATCAAAAATTTTATCGCTCTTCATTTTTAGACACTTCTTATCTTCATGTACAGTAAGTTAATCAGAACGACTATTAATTTATAATTAACAACAAAATTACTACTATGTTTCTACTTTCTGATTAACAATCTGATAACATGCATATCTACAACGTTTCTAATTGAGAATGCATCTCTTGCAATTTTAATCACGATTGATTCCACCTGTTTCTGATCAACCGTGGAATAGTTTTTTTGGACGTTCAAATTAATGGAGGGGAGGAGGAGGAGGAGTTGTGGAACAGTATCAATGACATGCGGAAAATTGTATTGCGCTTTTTGCATATATAAAATTGTTGGTAAGATGTGATCTATGCAGAAATAAACGAAATATAACGTCAATTATAGTATTTGTTATACCATGCGCTTGTGATCCATGCGAAAATTAACGTAAATTATAGTCATTATTACATCGTGCGCTTAGAACTTGTAAATTATTCTCGGCTAAAGAAGAAATTAAGTCGAAATGCGCCCACGCTCGTACCGAGATCTTATATACAGAATGTTCGGAAATACCGGGATACCTAAATAACTTTTGAACGATAAAGATAATTAAATGAAACTTGCAGGACACTTTTTTATTATTACATCAGAAGGATTATCTTATGACATAAGGGTAACAATTCCCCCTTTGTCCAGGGATGTGGAGTGAAATACGTTCAAAAATCCTAAATGGCATAAAAGATTAAATGGCTCTTTCGAATAACTTCGGAAAGAACTGTTGAATGAGACATAGCGTAACCCGGCATCCTAGTTATCACCTTTTATTAAAATTGCATCGCATGTTTCTGTCATTTGCTGTTAGCGTAACCCAAGATCAAGACGTGGGCGTGACAGATAACTGACCTCTTTTAGGATGCTTGATTATCGTGAATCCCTTCGCTTCTCACATTTGGGGTGCTTGTGCTATAACAAATGTTCAAAATGCTCTTCCTGAATGGCCAGACAATGAGCTAATCAATTATAAAAACTTGAGATCGTATTTCTGTGGTATGCATCTCGTCTCATCAACTATTCGGCGACGCAAATCATCAAGATTATTAGGTTTGATGATGTAGATCTTACTTTTTAAATATCTCCAAAAGAAACAGTCAAGAGGCGCTAAATCAAGTGACTGAAGTGACTACTCAATGAAGAAGAGGAAAATCTTTCTTTCCTATCCATCTGTTAGGGAAAAATTCGTCCAAGTGTGCTTGTAAAGCATACTGAACTGATGCTTCATCCTATTGGAACCAAACATCATTAAAGTTTCGACCAACGATGGTCTGTATTGCCGACACAATTTTATTTCGAAGCATATTGTCATATTTTTGAGCCGTAAGGTTGCCATCAATAAAGAAAGATCCAAGTACACTTTCACTTAACAAGCCAGCCCATATTGAGTTTTTACGGATATTACGAATGCGCTTCAATCATCCAATGAAGATTTTCATTCCAGTATCTGCAGTTATGTCGATTTACTAGTCAACGATTTAAAAGTCACCTTATCCGAAAAAACAATATTCAAAATTGAGAATCTTTGGTGATTTTGTCTATCATCAAATCGCAAAATTCTATGCGACGATCGAAATTGTCGTCAGATAGTTTCTGAACAAGATGAACCTTATATGGGTAGAATTTATTTTTTTTTAACATTTTATGCACTGATGCTAAACCGATATCGTTTTGTTGTGCTGCATTGCGAATAGAATTGTGTGGATTTTCGACAAAGAACAACTTAACGTCTAACGCTTTATCAAGATTTGTTGCTGTAGCAGGCCTATTTGATTTTGCACGATTCTTAATACTATCTGCTCAAAGCGTTTGACAGTACGTTTCACTGTAGATCTAGAAATGCCGATTTGTTCATAGCGAAAAGTTTTTTAAATATTACATATTTACATTAAATAAGAGAGTCATCTCCTTATAAGATCTTTGGCGATCATCCTATCCACGCAATATCAAAAAGATAGATATAAAGAGATATTCATTCGTGAGGAGATTCATGATAATAAAGCACTCCAAACGTGAGAGGCGAGGCGACTCACGATAAGTATCCCAAAAGAGGTCAGTTATCTGTCACGTCGTTGACCTTGGGTTACATTAAAAGCAGATGACAGAAACATTCGCACAATTTTAATAAAAGGTGTTGATAACTAGGTGCTGAATTACGCTATATTTCATTTAAGTTAAGTTTAACAGTTCTTTCAGATTATTTGAAAGAGCCACTTGAACTCCTTATACCATTTAAGACTTTTGAATGTATTTCACCCCCGCATCCCTGGAGAAAGGAGATTGTTATCCTTTATATCAAAAGATAGTTCTTCTGATATAATAAGTGTCTTGCAAGTTTCATTCAATTATCTTTATCCATTAAAAGTTATTTAGGTATCCCGGCACTTTTCGAACACTCTGTATATTAATAAAATAATTAATTTTATTTATCACCCAGGTTTGTTTGTTTAAAAATTGATCTTTACTGTGTTTAAAACAAATAAAAAATAGAGTAAAAAACGGGAAATTAAGAACCTTAATATGTAGTAATTGGTGCGATTATCATATACATCATCATATATATTTCGATTATATCTATTCCCTTTCCAATCATAGCAATAATTGATAACAATCCAATGTTCATAATATCAAAAAAATTAAATGCAGTAAGCAAGTCTCACAGATTACCATATCTGGAGTGTATGTAACCGTCAGTTAGCTGATTAACTAAATGCGATCTGAATCAAAAATAATATTACATTAAAATAATATTATATTAAAAAGACAGTTAAATATTAAAAAGAAGGACAACAAAACTTTATGGGGATTTATCTATTGCAAATCATAACTATAATAATATAAAATAAATAAATTAAAATTGACAAAACAGATAAAATTAAATTAAATTTCTTATAAGAACATAACGTGCGCAGTGTCAAAAGCAGAGTCAATTTATGTAAAAGATATTAAGAATATAGAATATAGAATATGAATAAATATTATAAAAAAGGAAACAACATTGCTAAAAGTTATCGAAAAACAATATAGATAGCCGCTTAAGTATAATTACACCAATCAAAAGAATTACAATTTATTAATTATGTTCGTATAAGCATGGTGCAACAATTCCGTGTCTGATTTCAAATTTAAGCCATTGTTTTGCATTTTAATATTAAACATTTCAGACACTAACCTTTTGCCAATATATCTTTCATTATCTAAAATTTTTGTGTTCATTAAAATTATGTTCAAATTATAATCTATATTCAAAAACGACAGACAAGTTACCGCCCCTTTTATTAATGTCATTTTTATCTTCATTAATTCTAGTCTTTAATTTACGTTTGTCTCACATAAGAAGCATTGCAATTTTTACTCTTAATTTTGTAAATTACATTCTTCTTCTCTTAAGAAAGGATGTCTTTTTGTGCTTTAATAATTCCTTTACACACTTTATTATATTTGTTTTTGCACACATACGAGCGGTAACGACATTTATCTTTTATATACTAATTAAACGTGTGTATTATTATAATTAAAAATTGAGTTCTTATAAGCTTTCCATGTAATATCTCATACGTATCTCAATATTTCGCGCACGTATTTCATATGAAAAGTCTGGCTTATAAGAACTCAATTT